>NC_045155.1:17872449-18004949 GCF_900700415.2 Clupea harengus | reverse complement strand
TTTTGCGAAAGGAGAAAATTGGGAACCGGAGAGAGGAGATGATTCATCCTCAAGTGACCTTTTCCTCTCCTCTCCCCCTACTTTGCTCTTCCTGTGTCTTTACAATCCAGCCAGTCTGGTTCAAGGCCAACTATGGCTCTGTACGACTCCAGCACACACACACACACACACACACACACACACACGAGTGTGATGTGATGACAGACAGGCGAGAGATGATATTCAAAGCAGTCTGTTCTTAAATGTAACTCGTCTTCCTCCAGCTACTGACTGTGCTCTGTCAGACAGTGCCTCGTTGCTCGGGGTAACCAGCTTGTCAAAGCTTGGGGGGTAGGGGGAGGGTTGTTGAAGGGAGGGCACCCAATCAATACATGCAAATCAAAGATGCAAGGACTCGCCAGGGAAAAGACAACAAAGGAAGACAGAGAAAGGAGTGCGTTCTAGAGGTTTATGATAAATAAAACTACTCTGCCACGTCTCCCCTTAACTATGTGGCTTTGTGTGTGTGTGTGTGTGTGAGTGACTGAGTGAGTGACTGAGGGAGTGAGTAAGTAGAGTGAGTAAGATGTTAATGAAACCCACCTTGTCCATCAGGAGAGGTTTGATCTCGGTCAGCTGCACGTCCTGAAGGTCGTCCATCCTGTCAGCTGTCAATTAATCACACCTGTGGGAAGAGAGTGCAAAGAGGCAGGATGAGAAAGGAGGAGAGAAAGATAGAGTGAGTGAAAGGAAGAGAGAGAGTGGAGAGGATGATTCATTTCACTTGCTGTTGGCAGTATCGACTCCTGCCAATCATGTGCGGGCACCTTCATTAGTAGAATCATTATCCACAGTCTCCAAATACATTCGCCCCCTGCAGCGAACACTGAAGGGAGAGAAACTACTGCAGATTTCTACAAGAACTATCTGGCACCTGTCACAATATGTACCTGTGGCCAGATGTGCGTGCAGATTGCTCGGTCAGAGTAATGAGACTGGAAGTGCAGGAATGAGTAAAGGAGCCCGTCTATACACTGGCCACTATGGGCAGAGCTCCACAGGCACACAACACAGCTGATACAATTGGTACTTGTTGAATGAAGGCTTGGGCTATTATTACTGTTAGAGCCTCCAATAAAATGGAGAGAGAGAGAGAGAGTGCATGCGAGTTGTGTGTGTATGAGAGTGCTAGCGAGCGCGTGTGTGTGATGAGGGTATTTAAGCTGCAGGGTCAGTGATATTGCCCCCTTGTCACTCTCTCCCTGCAGAACTTAAGTGTGAGAGCGTAACCATAACCCTCTCATCTGCTCTACAGGACCACATCTCCTCCTGTCCTGTTCTTTCCCTCATCTCTACCTTCAGGCAGAAACTCAGATAGAAGAGAGAGACCAAGATAAACACACACATATACTCACAGAGAGAGAGAGAGAGAGACAGACAGACACACAGACAGAAAGAGAAAGACAGTGACAGAGTAAGAGAGAGAGGTGCTGAGAAACAGGGGAGGCAATCAATTACACTGAGAGCAGCCTTGCTAATGACAACCACCAAAGCCCATCATTGGCTGCTGTCCAGTTCATGGTTTATGCATGATCATCACATCCCTTCTGAATGTCAAACCTTACAGACGCTTCTTATTAAAAAAAAAAGGCCACTACTGTGTGTTCTCATGTAAAGGCCACTATTGTGTGTTCACATGTAAAGGGGCCATTATGAAGGAGATGAATCAGAGGCTCCCTTTACCAGACACTGGCTGCTGTTTGTGTTCACTCAGACTGTAGCTCATCCTGCTACCAGACGTCCACACCAATCTCATTAGGCGTTTGATTAGTATCCAAACACTGCCAAAGGGTACAATGTACAATGTTATGCCAGACACTAATATTGTGCAAAACATAAAGATATACAAAAATATTGAGAGCAGAGTGGTTGCTCCGTCTCCCTTTTTAATGCCAGCAGTCTGAATCACGACTCAGCGACTCGCTGCAGCACTATAAACATGGCCGCTGGCCTCGACGGAGGGATTAAAAGATTCTGCTGGGTCTTTGCAATATGTCTTAAGGCTGCGTTCATGTTGCAAGCCATAGTGCTCTATCCGGATTTATTGCTCAGATCCAATTTTTTTGGATGGCTGTTCATGTTATTTCTTTTAAATGTGGCAATATCAGATTCCAGTGTGAACTGGTCACGGTCCTGAACCGACCCACATGCGCAAAAATAACTTTAACAAAGACGGCACGCGCAGCATGCTACGTTTACGGTTACATTTGCAAGTGGGGCAATGGCTGCTACTTTCAAGTCCAATATGACTGTTCAGCCTGAGGTTGCAATGAAAAAAAATTCAAATAAATCAGACCCGCTTCTGATTTAGGATCACACATGGAAGTGGGCCAAACCAGAACTGAAAAGATCAGATTCCATGTGATTTCTGCTATTCACACTGTTGAATGAAAAAAAAAAAAAACAGATTTGAGTCACATATGAGTAAAAAACAAACAAACAAAGAAACCAACAAACAAATCTAGGTCACTTTTGCCTGCAGTCTGAATATAGCCTTAGAGGAGGGCAGGAAAAGATGCAATGATTACAGATCTTTTTAAGGGCTGTACACGCTGCCACCATCAAACTCTTTAAAAATACACTTTCTGTTAATAAATGCCTACATGTGGTCCAAATGTTGGAGCTCACTGCATCACAGCTGAGCAGAAAGGGTGGCATGAATAAAATCAATCTGTCTCTTTTGTAGTGACTGAGCTCCAGGCTGTGTGTGGCAGTGTTGTGACGTCTTTTCAAGGACCTTAGGACCACACTGAGACCTTTGGTCACCCCAAACCATTCTGACGTTAGTCTTCTGCTTTTGTGTATGTGTGTGTGTGTGTGGGTGTGTGTGTGTAGTCATTTGAGGGCGCCATTACCATCTCTCCTGGTCGTCTTTGTAGCGCTCACAGTCATTCTCCCAAGGGGTTGATGGGAAGAATATGAGGACAGAGGCCAGACTTCCTGAATACGTCAGCCAAACCTCCCCACTGGTGGCTAATTACGCCATCCGACAACCTGTTCTCCTTTAGACACCACTGCGACCTCTTTCTCTCTCTTTTTCTCTCTCTCGCTCTACCTCCCTCATCCTGCCTATCTTCTTGCATGCTCTCCTGTATCTTTTGAGCTCGATGTGTCTCTCTCTCACACACACAAACACAACCTACTTTTAAAAATGCAACCCGGCAGATAAGGGGATGGCACAGTATTTCAGTCCATGCCTGACTGTATTTCTATCTCTCACCGAGACCAAATGCACCTCCAGCTGTTAGGGGAATACAGGAGTCAATGGTTTTTCTTCCGCGTCGAGTCTACATCCAATTTTCCAGAGAATACGATGGCAAACACACACAGACACACACGATTAAACACCAGAGTGTAGACTTACAGGGACATTTTCCACCCTCAAAATGTGTCTCTCTGTGACGAGGCAGGGAGTAATGGGAGTCTGTTGTGTGTGAGTGTATTGGTCATAACGCATGAGAGAACATGAGTATGCATGAGAACTTGGGTGCGTGACGGAGACAGTGTGAATGGGAGTATGACGGCAAAAACAGCTGGAAGAAACTGCCTATTCCGCCCAGGCAGGTGGTCTTTTAATACATTTAATTTCTCACCAAGGCGTGGGGTTCTATTCTTCTCTGACAGGGAACATTTTCAAAGATCACATTCCCTTTATTGGAAGAGTGGCCCATTATGCCGACATATCTCTGTAATTAGCAGAGAAGCAGGAGCAAACCTGTGTTATGGGCTAATGCAATCTGTTTTAATGTTTTAAAAGATTAAGGAGTTGAGCACCTTGGAATAGGTAGTCTAGATTGTCTGACATGAATTAACAAATGTCATCAATGAGGTCACACAATAAGGACATTATTATGTTGTTATTTCTATTCTCATATTGTAGTCTAATTAAAATAAGGATTGCAGCACCTAAATCACAGTCAGCTCGAAAGGGACGTGGCTAGGGCAGTTTAAAACATGTCAGACAAGCTACAATTATGGATCAACAAATGTAATTGCTTTGAACAAAAGACCGAGCACCCTGGTTTATTATTTGTAAAGGCGCTGCAGCTGAATACTGTTCAGAACCTGCTGTGACGTAGCCATCTTCTGACATTGCAATCTGGTCTGACGCATTCAGTTTGAAGGGATTGCTTGACAAGGCTATTGGTTGGCTTTAACCAAATCTTTCCTTAATCAACCTCGGCCTGGCTCTGCCCATTCAGTGCGTCGGCAATAGTGCCCACGGGGTGCCGTTTCCGCCAGCCATTTTCGTCCTCAAACTAGGCCAAACTAAGCCAGTGATGGCAAGAGAGAGGTAGAGAACAACAGTTGAAAAGAAAGAGAGAGAGAGAGACAGGGACTGGGAGATGGAACACAGTCACCATGACTAAGACCAAGCCTCAGATGCTATATTAGCTCACCGCTTCACACTCAGACACATTCTAGACTTCCACACCTCACTGTGATAAAATGTGTGTGTGCGCGCGTGTGTGTGCGTGTGTTTGTGAATGTGTGTGTGAGAGACAAACGAAACTGCAGTTCAATTTGCACTCCCCATTTCCCAAGCCTGGCGTCTACTCCTCCAGGAATGAGCAGAGGATTCAACATCCCATCCAAATCCGTTCTGAAGACACACCTAAGAACAATGCGCTGGTCGTTGACACCAAGAGCAAAGCGGGCTAACGTTACCTCTGATTGCCTCTCCTCTGCGTGTCCCTCCTCAACACCTCCGCAGGTGTAACCGAACCTTAACACTGAGCACACCCGACACCTCGCCGCTTTGGAAGAGAAGCCTCTGCGGGGGGTGGGTGGGTGCACGCCACTGGACTCGCCAGGACACAACTCAGAGGGCGGCGCTTGGGCAGCAGAGCCTGCCAGCCAGGCGTCACGCTTGCGTAAGAGTTTCACCTCAATCCATACAGACCAGCCTTAAACACCACCTAACTTTTACAGTCAGTTCCAGCAGGGCCATGGCAGCAGGGCACTGACCTAAAGGAATATGTCTAATCCCTGTGACTACAGGAAGGGAGAGAAGGATGGAGAGAGAGAGAGAGAGAGAGAGAGAGAGAGAATGTGGCAGGAGGAAGTGGAGAGGAGAGGAGAGAAGAGAACGGTCAACAAGAAAAAAAAGACAACTGGTCAAAAAAGAGGAGAGACAGGAGAGGGAGGGAGAGAGAGAGAGGCAGAGTAAAAAAGAGAGAGAATAAAACAGTTCTAAAGGCTGGAGGGTAGCCATCAAGTGTTGACTAGATAATAGAGTACAGCCAGGCGACAGAAACCATAAAGAGAGAGGGAGTGAGACTGAAAAGCAGACAGTCGTGGCGTGGTGACAGTCAAGATGAGAGGAAAAGCAATTACAGACAAACGTCACTACAGACACTGGCAGTATCAAAAGCAGCTCCCGGCCACCGGAAGCATGTCACCAGCCGTTCAGGAACGAGGAGGTTAAATGAGTGCTGTTGACACACTGATTCATCGAGAGAGAAACAGAAAGAGAGAGAGAGAGAGAGAGAGAGAGAGAGAGCGCAAGAGCGAGAAGACAGAATGAGTTTGAAATAACAAAAAGCTGAGGGTGGTTACATCACTGCCCAGCCAGTTTGCATCAACAGTACACACTCTGAGGTGGGGGTAAGGTGTAGCTCTCCGCTGCATAAAAACACCGGAGTGTCACCGCAGCAGACAGACACAGACTACAGCAGACCAGCAAAGGGGCTGTAGGCATCAGCAGCCGTGAGAGCAGGGCTGGCAAAATTGCTAGCCTGACGTCCTGTAACAATCAAGCTTTCCAGTCGGGGCTACCAAAATGTAACACCACCCTGTCTGATGAGCTATCAGAAATGATCCCGTGTGTGAACTAGCTGGCTAAAATTACTGCTATTCGGAGGAAAACTTTGGCCACCAAACAACTGAGTTGTTAATCATGATGGTTTGTCCACTGGGAAGTGCACAAGTTAATCAGAAAGGTACTAGTTAGGTTGTGTTTGATGCCAGAGTCCTCCGCCACACCAGTATTCTACGCAAAATAGTGCACCAGAAAAGCAGCAATATTATGTTTTGCGCACATAATGGACAAACGTGTCGATCATAACATAGGATTTACAACATGATTTTTGGAATAAATGAAAGTTTACTTCCACCTTTATCCAATTTGTTCATACATATTGCCACAGTCCATGACAGAGCCGTGAGCAAACACTCTAACATAAAACTGTGGATGTCTTTCAGACTTTTGCAGATTAATTTCTGGTTTTATTGTGTTGTTATCTAATTCATTAATCTGAAGATTGCCTGCCTGAAGAGCTATCAGGGATTTAGAAAAATGTTGTGAGCCCTGGAGAACCAGAGGCGGCAGGTACTTCAGCACTTTAAAACCATTTCACATAGTTTCCAAACAGAAGAAGAAGCAAGTGTGTGTGTGCCTGTGTGTGTCTAAGCATGTATGGAGGAGGGAGGGGGTTCTGTAGTCATCTTTATTTATAGAGTATTAAAAAAGGTAGTCAGCCAGGACGAACATGCCGAGAGACAGGAATACGCTGAGGAATAAGCAAGAAGTGATGGGGAGAAAAGTGTAAAGATGAAGAGAAGTGAAAAGCCGTAGTGTGGAGGGCGAGGACATATCTTTACTGCTGCAGCCTCTCAGCCGTATTGCACATAGGGGAGATGGATCACTGGTGATTCGTAACCAAATTACCGGCACCCAATACGAGGGCCTGGATCGCATCCTCGGAGACACCTAGCCCGCCCCTCCACCTCCCAAACCACATCAGCTTGATGGAACCAGTTCCGCTGTGCTTGGCTGTTACCATAGAGACAATGTTCGTCAGCAACTCTGGAAGACGTAGGTGCTCCTGGACAGCATAGCTGGGATGATTCTGGCGGAGAAGAAAAGAATGGAGAAGGCTCACAGAAAGACAAAAAACTAAAACAGAAACTAAAAAAAAAAAAGTGTCCAGAGAGAAAAGGAACCAAAGAGCAAAGGAAAGACAGAAAGAAAGGAGTGAACAACTGAAAGATAAGAAGTAGAGACCAATGCCGATTCCCTCCCCTTGGGTCACACAGTCGCTGGAGCCACAGGGAATGAGTGACGGATCCATCAGCACAAGGACACGGTCACGCAGGCCTCGCCTGCCAGGCGCCACTCTATCTGCCTGCTGCTAACACAATACCAGTGCATTCACCAGGGCCGATTCACACACAGCTCCCTTCATCACTCCTGCCCGCCTGTCCATTTTACACAATTACTGGGAAAATTACACTTCATTAAATAGCAGTCCTCCTGGGATAGATATGAACAATGGTCCAGCTGGTCATGGCCCGGACATTTCCCAACGTGTGACATATTAGTGCTGCTGATAGCACGACTCGGCCACCACACTAAACAGTGGCACACTACAGAGGGGGGAATAATACAAAACCGCCCAGCACCACAGTGGCAATCCTTTATGCAGCTTCCCAACAGGGTTCAAGGTAAGAATCGTGATACTCTGACTCATCAATACTTTACCCTCCTCCTTAAAACTGGAGGGACATTTAGAAAATGACCCATTCAACTTCTCAGTGTAGCCTAACTGTGAATCAATGTGTACATTTGGAATATAGAGTTAAGGCAGACTGAAATAAAATGCCACAACTGATAAAAGTGATAAAACGTCTGGTACAAATTTATGGTACATAACATTGTATGGCCTGTTGCACAGCTTGTTGTGATTGTCATCTCACTATTCTCCTGTCAACTGACCTACATCACCTGCCAGTCAAACAGGGATTATATGACCAAAGAGGTTGTTGTCAAATCTGTCAGCGGCATCGTAGATCTGCGATTCCTGCAGAGCCCAGGCAAAGCTTTCTCAGCAGCGGCACACACTGAATGGTTATCGGAACACCATTGACCCACATCAAGCCTTTCTCCGTGAGTCAGCAGAGCCTTGTGCTTGAGAGAAAAATAAAAAATAAAACAAACAAACAACTACAACAACACAAAGCCGAGCCTACTAATGCTGAAATAAAGCAAAGCAAAACAAAGCAAAGCAAAGCGAGCCAGATCACCAGTGAGCAGGGCCGGCATTAACGCCCGCGGCTAATCTGTCTGAGTTTTTAATCGTCTGAGCAGCGGAAACGTTCCTTCCGTCCAGTGACAGATTGGAAGTCTTAACGAGCATTTGGACGGCTGCTGAAAGAAAGGATCGGATAAGTAAGTGATGCAGATAGATAGGAGACTTTACTGTCGAGGAGGGAGATTTGTTGTGACAAGTCTGTACATGTTCCATACAAAACATACAGATAACCACCTCACAATGAAATCGTGGAACAAAGGAATATGCAAATAATCATAATAATTTCAAAATAATCTATAAAAAAAAAAAAAGACAGCGTTTCAGGGAAAAGATTAGTTCCACGCCTGGTGATGGATATGCTTCATCTTACTAACAATTAAACAAGAGGTTAGGGTTATGTGCAATGTTCCCTCTAAGCTGCGCGCAGGCTAGTCGAAGTGGCCGCGCAATAGATTTTGCAGACCGCGCACATTCTTCAGACCGCACAAACGACTTTCTTTCAGGAGTTAAAAATCTGAGCATCAAAGGTGATGTAGGCTAGGTAATAAACATTTAAAATACTGACATGTCTAATAACCAAGCCGGATGTACGTTAGAATGTTTACATAAAAAGTATCCTTTAGGCTACTCTTGGCGGGCCCTGCTCCAGCAATTAGGAGTGGCGTGATCTGCAAATTCTGCTCGGAGGCAAAAGCGAAAGGAAAGTTCGCTCGTGGGAAAACTTCCGAGTGGAAGCTTGATTACCTAAAGCGTCATCTGACACAGAAAGTCCATGTAGACGCATTGAAAACATTAAGACTTAGACATGGGAACTCTATCAAATTCTCACAGAAGATGCTTGTGCTTTACATTAAGTTTCGGGAGCAAACTGATTTCAGTACGTCGCTTTGGACAAAAGCGTCTGCTAAATGACTAAATGTAAATGTAAAGTTACAAGACCGTTTTTGCTGGAATGATTCAGCTTTCAGGATGCACTGCAAAAAAACATCCTTGATGCCATTACCAAGTTCTACGCAGATCATGCGCTAGACATGAACAAAATGGTAATGTTTACTTCAGATGGTGCTTCTGTCATGTTAGGCATAAAGGAGCGGCTGCTTTACTGAAGCGTCAGGTACCGCAACTGACTGAGCAACACTGCGTGGCCCATAGGGAGGACTTGGGAAATGATGACGCATGGAAAGATGTCCCTATAATGAAAGAGGTAGAAACGCTATCCGGACAGTATATTCCATGTTTTGCAGATCTACCTTTAGGAAAAATGACACCATGTCAATTAAATAGGCCTATAATTATTCTTAAGCACTGCATTAGCATTTTTCTTTCAATGAAGTTCCACTTAAAATGTTGTACCTGCTGAGAAATGACTAAACACCTTGGATACTTTTTTATATATATATATATATATATATATATCATTTTCAGTCATAACCAGTGAACCAGTCATAACCTCCCTAAACCTTATTGAAGTTCAACCAAAGATCATTTAAGTTCAACTAAACTGACTGGTAAAACACAATCATTAAAATGTTCCCAAAGTCCAGCCATTATAAAGGATATTGATGAATATCAACTTTGTAGACATATTGATGCATTTGCTGTCATCTCTTTGAATCCCCTATGGCTAACGCAGGCTCGTGGTCATTTTCAGCAGGTCGCGTGGTTGCGAACTGCTCACAGTGCTGAAATGTGCGCTCAGAAAAAAAAAAAATTGCTCAGTGCTGAAAAAAAATTAGAGGGAACATTGGTTATGTGCAATGTTTCGGAGGCAGAAAATCCACCAAGGTGGCAGGAAAGTTGGCTGGTATTTTTTCCACTCATGCACAAGAGCTTCTGAGTCTTGTGAGTTTATTGAGTGCTGCAATGGCAACAAAACTTCTGCTAAAGAGGGCTCTTCTCAATTTTAAAGTCTTGTATCTGTAAATGGACGCTAGCGGTGTGAAGAGTGGATGATCCGTGTCATTTGATATCATGTGGTGGCTCTGTCATTTAAATGTCTGACTGGCTGATGATGATTTTGGAGGCAGTTTGTGTAATTTTGATGACTGAGAAGTCTGAACTGCATTTACATTACATTTACATTTAGTCATTTAGCAGACGCTTTTGTCCAAAGCGACGTACAAGGGAGAGAATATTCAAGCTACGAGCAATAGAACCTGGTGTAACAATAAATAAATAAATACTACTTTACATAAGAAATATAACAAAATGAAATAAAAAGAAAGAAAGAAGTGCAGAAATGTAACTGCTGTAATTGCAAGTTACGCACTAGTCGAAGTGCCAGTTAGGACGGGAAGTGCTCTCTGAAGAGTTGGGTCTTCAAAAGCTTCTTAAAGGTAGAGAGGGACGCCCCTGCTCTGGTAGTGCTGGGTAGTTCATTCCACCAACGTGGAACTACAAATGAGAATAGTCTGGACTGCCGTACTTGCACAGACGGCAGTGCCAAACGACGCTCACTAGAAGAGCGCAGCATCCTGGGTGTAACATTTGCCCTTACAAGAGCATTTAGGTAGGTGGGAGCAGAACCATCAAGCACTCTGTAGGCAAGCATAAGTGACTTGAACTTAATGCGAGCTAGGGGTGGGCGATATGAGCTAAAATTCATATCACGATATTTTCCACTGTCCAGACGATATCGATATGATATCACGATATATGAGGCAAAATCTGAATCATATTTTAATAGCCCTTCTTAGCTAAAATTATATTAGTTAAGGCAAAATATGTCATCATGAAAAGTAAAAATCAAATAATGATAAAATAAATATGTATCTACTGATATGTGCTACAAATGTAATTTCTGTATGATTCCAATCATTTCAAGCATTTTTATAATCAAAAATCGCTGAATTTGCGCATGTCCTGTTCAAACAGAGAGACATGCGAGGTGAGGCAGCGACGAGCAGCGGCTCATCTCAGATTGTGCAATCCCTCACTAACTGGGTTGAGCACATGCCTTTTGCTTTCTCGTTGTTTGTCACCACTGTAGTATTTGTGGACACTTGTATTGTATGTCCTCTCTATCCATATAATAGGTCATGTATTTCACGTATGTGTAGAACCTATGTAGTCTTGCTGATAAATGACATAAACCCGCATAGCAGTGAAAAAGCACTGAGGGGAGGCAAACAGTACCTCTGTCTCAATGAAGGGGGCGTGCGCGAGAGCCTGAAACTGGACTTTCAATCGAAACGTGAAATGTTAAATAATGGGAGACCAATGCCGGAGCTAAAAGGTATGCTTCAAACGACGGGACAGAAGATAACTCGATCGAATACTCACATTCAAAGCCAAATTGCTTTTGAAAAATGTTGGAACCTCAAGAATAGATTCGGCTTTGGACGAAGAGCGAAGACTAAATATTAGCATGAGCAATATTCGCTAACATTACATTGATATCAGAGTGAGCCCTTTGTCGATTTCCCATTATTTCTCTTAGGATTGTTTATATCTATGTGAAGCCATTTAACATCACACAAGTGGTTGTAATCACTTTGAACCCAAGACTGCTTTTTAATGGTGAGCTGATTTTGAAAAATTAAACTTTGCAGCTAAAGTTGTGTTTCCTGGTTATGGTTGTCGAATTGCTGTGCTAGCTAAGGAAACTTTAAATAACCTTAGCATAAACGATTTAAATGGAAGAGTTACATTTGCATGAAATGATAGCTAGTTATCTAGCTGATGTTATAGTCTCCTCGATTTAATCATAAAATTATAATGGGAAAGGGTAGAAACCCTCAGGGTGCCTGTGCAACTTCGTATGAAAGAGTTCATATTCACACATATTAACAAGAGTTCATCACAAGCTAGCAGCTGCCAACTGTATGTACCTTACCTATGTGGGTTAAGAATGATGATATGAAATATGATAAACAACCAGTAGACAATGTACAAGCTGCCAATTGAATGGTGATTTAACAGGTTGCTGTTGCTTACACCTTTGGCTAAAACAACACGGCGACACAACTATGGAGTGAGATATGGAGAGCCTGCCTACTTACTTCAGCTGCCTGCACGCTTGTTTGTTGCTAGCACTACATGCGCGCAACAAATGCATGCGCCGTCCGCTCATAAAAATAGGTCAACATATTAACATACCAAGAAAGAAGAAAGGTTAGATTAAAATAAAAAAAAAGATGTAGCTACTTAGTACTATCACTCAGTTGAAATTTGGAAAAAAACAATATGAATGCCAAATTCGAATTTATGAATTATGAATAAATCGCGGTATCCACGGTATTGCAAAATCCATATCATGGCGTGGCACAATACCGGTTTTTACTATCAAACCGGTATATCGCCCACTCCTAATGCGAGCAGCTACAGGCAGCCAGTGGAGGTCAATGAGTAGCGGGGTGACGTGTGCCCTCTTCGGTTGGTTGAACACCAGACGCGCCGCCGCGTTCTGGATCATTTGTAGTGGTTTCACCACGCAAGCCGGCAGGCCCGTTAGGAGGGCGTTGCAGTAATCAAGGCGGGAATTCACCAAGGTTTGCACCAGCAGCTGGGTGGCATACTGGGTTAGGTACGGCCTGATTTTGCGGATGTTGAATAGCGCAAAGCGGCAGGACCTAGAGACAGAGGCAATGTGGTCCGTGAAACTGCTGACAGGAGCGATCACACAAGGCCAATTCATTTTTCACCAGCCACACCACAGCGGGGGCCTACTGGCCGATGTGGCAACCGTATGCACGTCACAAGCAAGTCAGCTGACAACGAGGCACTGGAGACAGTCTATTAGAGACGCCACTTGTGGCACACTGATTACAGTCATCATGACACCAAACCCACTACACCCCTCACACTGAGTCCATCTAATGGGTAGAAAGAGTGGTTCTCACTATTAGCTTTGATTGGGACAAAGAGGCAGAGAGAGAGAGAGAGAGAGAGAGTGCGAGAGAGAGAGAGAGAGAGAAAGAGAGAGAGAGATCGAGTTGGGTGGCCATCACAATGATGATCAACTATACCACAATACCAGTGGGGGATATGACAAAGATCCGCACCAGGGCGATACCGTTATCATCTCCAGATGATTGGCTCATTTTCAGATTACTTCTGGCAATTAAGCACTGACAGCACACTCAAAAACCACACACACACACAAACTCTGTCTCTGTCTTTCTCACTCTCTGTCTTTCACACCCACACAACAAATGTGTGTACAACGACTTAAGACAGAGATTCAGCCACAGTGAATCTGACAGAAGCCCATTCCAAATAGGGTGCTGGAACAGAAGCAGCCGAGGTCTGTTCCGTGCTCCTCCAAAGACATCGGGACATTGTTTACAGACATTTGTGTTCGGCCCCCACGGATGCCTTTCCTAATACAGTGGCAGAAACCACACGGCCAGGCAGCCGGCCAGGCCACCACCACAAGGGCAACACGTGCCAACAGGAGGAGGCCATGCCAGCACCCTGTCTAAGCAGACTAGGCTCGTGTCCATACCCACTGAGGATGTTTTCACTTCATATTTCTTGAACCGTATACAGACACTGACAGAGACAACTGGGGAAAGTGAGAGAGTGTGTGTATGATGATATGTTTCATTATGCTCATCACTGTGATGTTACAAATTAATGTGTTGTTATTATTTTCTTTGGGCTTTGAATTAGATTTTTAGACAGAGAGAGAGAGAGAGAGAAAGAAACATTGAGAGAGAGAGAGAGAGAGAGAGAGAGAGAGAGAGAGAGAGACACACGTGTCAGTAGGCTACAGATGGCTTTTGTCTAAGCTGACTTCCGTGAGGAGGGCACAAGAACATGACAGGAATTACCCCAAAACCCCTGCTGGTTGACGGAGCTCTCCGCAAAGCCCAAACAAACCAACACGACAACACGCACATCATCACAGACACATACACACACACACACACACACAGACAGACAGACAGACAGACATTTGCATTAAATGTTTCACTTTGGCCTCTCCTATCCAAAACCGTTTTGTTATGTCTTTCCGGCACCTCCTACGGACAGCAGGTGAAGAAGATACCATTCTATTTGATATTTGTAAGGATCTGTGTGTATGGGTGTGTGTGTAAAAGAGGGAGTGTGAAGGACAGGAAAAAAGCTGACAAAATATGTACAATAGATTATCTTTGGTGGGCACGTCGGTGGCACCATAGATCATAAATGACAGGTAGGGGGCGGATGCAATTTTGTCACCAGTCTTTTCCCGGAGGAGGTCTGACGTCACTCTAAACTGGACACAGGTCTTGTCATTGGCACCAATAGGCTAGATTCCTATTCAACATGTTCTTCATCAGTGTGATCTGGGATTTAGTTTTGTGAACAGGAGTTCCTCTTTGGCTATTCTAGGCAGTGTTGAACTTAATGACCATTTCACGGTCCTCCGCTGAGCCATTCTTCTAATCTAATCACTGACGTGAAGTGGGAGGGGGCTCTGGGTTTTTCAGGTGATGTATCAGTCCCTGCAGGTTTTGGGTTTTCATTACTGTTTTTGTGCAACTTCAAAGCTTAAAGTGTGCTGATCCGGTACCAAGTTTACAGCTGCCTGCAATGGACCGGCCACATTGCCTACAATACACACACAGCATAGCATTCCCCTCGTACCTCCCACCACGGGTACTGCGTTAGCCAGTGTGCTTGAAAGTAGTGCTTTTTCTTCTTCACTGGCTCAGTGGGCCTCTCCCTGCCTGCTCCTGCACTCCCATCATCAGCTGTACCATCGGAGTTGGTACCTCTCGTTGGTTCTCACTCTCTATCTGTCTCCACCGCTCTCTCCTCGTTTTGTTTTTAAAAATCCTCAGCTATAGATCACTTCATCTTTGAAACACGGTAACAGCGAAATGGTTTATTTCTCGAGTTTCATCATCAGTGCGCGTGAAGGTAGAGTGCAAGCAGGGAGAGACAGAGTGAGCCAGTGAAGAAGAAAAAGTGCTGTTTTCAACCACAGCCAACCCAGCACCCGTGGGGCACTTAAACAGCCTAATGATCCATCATGCACCCGCACAAATGCAACCATGTGAAATTAGAATTCGTACACGCTCCAAAAATGCATATGCATATGCAACCGTTTGGTGGCAGTCTGGAGCCCTGAGGTCAGGCTGGCAGGTGTGCAGTGTGAAGCCTGCTTGGGCTCTGCTGACTGGGTGTCGTGGCAGCAGGTCATACGAGCTCAACTGAAGCAAAGCGGACTCCTGCTGCTGCTGTCAGCACTCGCCCATTCCTCCTTTCCCCTCTCCCTTCGTCCTCCTTTTCCCTCTCTCTTTATCCTCCTTTTCCTTCTCCAGTCTCTCGGACCCCCTAACGTACACTTCTCTCTTTCTGCTCTTCCTCTTCTGGGATTCTATTTCCTGTTCCACATGCCTTCTTTCTTGTTCTCTCTGTTTCTGCCTTCATTAGCCCGGGTAGCATCATCCGGGAGCAATCCTGTAAGCTCCCAGTGAATCCTTAGAGGAGCTGCTACTTGCCACAGAGGGTCACCCCAGGGTGCTGCCTTACATGAAACCAGGACAAGAGGGAGGAACTGGGGCAACAGACACCTCGCACTGGGGTGAGAGAGATAGGGAGGGGACTGAAGAGGAGAGACCTTACAGTGCTTTGACATGGGCGGTATGAAGGTATATCTGAGGTGCAAGAATACATAAACAAACAAACAAATAATTAAATAAACAAACAATATGAGAAATACTAAGGGAAAAAGGGTTGAAAACAAAACAAGCCATATCTTCACATCAAACTACATCAAAAACGAGCCTCCCAATCCTCTCATGCTCTTCCTCACAGTTGCATACCAAAGCTAAAACAGATCTCATGCGTCAGGTGGGCCTCTGCAACTTTGAGCTTCAGTGTTTTGACAGCTCTCTCTAGACACCTTGTACTGATTTCCCAGATGAATCTACTTCCCCGTGTTCTATCTCTTCTTCTCCTCCTCCTCCTCACTCTGAAGAGCTGAGTGTTAGTCTTTCCAACAGGTACATGGGTATGATCGGAGATGGGGAAAGGGTGGTTAAAAAAAAGCACCTGTTTGTGCTAATTAGCTTTAGCGCAGATGCTACTGAATGAGTACCATCCTAACATGCTCCTTCTGTCTTATATCAATAGAAGGCTATGCTTTACCCTCAGGGACTCCCCATTCCCAGGGACTCAACACCCATGAAATGCATCCTTTTGTTTTTTTCTCCCATGGCAGGTGCACAGTACTGTAATGCTGTATAATTATCACATTCCTAAAATAGAGGTGTAATGGTTCTACACATGTGCTGAATATGAGTGAATATCATTATATTGAGCATATAATGATGATCACTGATATCTATGAAATCTATGTTCACGTTTCAAATGGGAAAAAAAGAAGAAAACTTTCGACGTAGAGAAAAACACAAGTGGGCTGATTGGGCCGTACGATAGGAGAAGAAGGAGAATCGTGAGAATATGATGCTCTACCACCGGTGCAACATGCAATATTCAACACCTCGCCTGCGACCGGCCTGGAGATCATTTTACCCTCTTCAGCCCTCTCTCCTTCCACAGCCACCTCTAACAGACACATAGCCTTCTCTACTGCCATACATACACACACACACACACACACACACACAGGGAGAGAAAGGGAAACGTGTGTGTGTGTGGAGAGAGAGGACACACACACACACACACACACACACACACAAATACCATGGTACAATAACCTGATACAGGGCCCACGCCCTGCTTCACATATCCACCAGGCAAGAGGCCAGTCACAGCCTCACCATCCAGCTGTCATTTTCCACAGTGTGGACCCCCCCCCCCACCCCTTTTTTCTCCTTTCCCTGTCGCCCCACTGTCTGTTATTGTACTGTACTCTCCTCCACATCCCTTCCTTTCTCTCTTACCTCAACTCTCCTATCGTTACGAGCTCATATAACATGGGCCTGACCCTCACCGTGCTTCACGCGTTTCACCCACAGGAGGATCTGTCCACTTAAGCCTGATGTACACCGCTAACACACGCATGAGCCCCTCTCAACCAGGGACATCCTTATGCTCCTGAGGAGCCTATGGCACGGCAGGCAGCATCAGCTGATGAGGAGGCATCAACAGACAGAAGGTGGACAGGTGGTGGAGTTGTTGATGATCACTTACTGTATGCACACACGCACTCATTGATCGACCACAATCGCCCCCGCCCCCACACACACACACTACACACTAACCACCTCACACACTTTTAATCAAAGCATATCACTGTTGCTATTTACTCTTTCTCTGACAATACAAAGGAAAGGAAACCAATTAAACCCAGTCCATTAGGACAGCTGCTGGCATTATGAAGAGAGACAAGAGTCAGTCCACAGAAGAAGGTAGGGAAGGGGCTTCCAGACTACCAGAGGAGACGGCGGGCTTCACAGTGGCAGGACTCCACCAGGGAGCCATAGCGAGATGATGGGAGATGATATGCTAAACAGAGGCAGAATATGCATGAGCCCCCAACTCAGCACTGGGCCTTTGATGTCTTGGCCATTTTAGCCTCCACCAGTGCTGAATGTGAATGCATGTGGCAGTGTGCTTCCATATTGCTTATTGCTGCCTAGCCAGGGGACCGACCACTTCTGAGGCCATAGATTTAGGGTTCGGCTCAAATCAGAGATGAACTGACAATTATTATAAGTCACTAAATGGAGAAGGAATCAGAGGTCCCATTCTGTGGCTTAGAAGGAATGTCCAAAAAAAAGATGGAAGGAAAGAGAGGTGGGAGAGAGGTGGTGGGTGGTAGATGAGCAAACTGAGCAAAGCCCTCATTTCAACACCAGCGCTGTCTCTCTATCTTCGCCCCCTGCTGTGTGGATCACAGGCACAACACAGGGAGAGGACTTACACCATCCTCTAATGCCTGCCTGATCAGAGGCCACAGACTGCGACAGTCCGGGGGGTGTGTGTGTTCAGTTCAGGAGGTAAATTACGTGACTTTCATTTGGCTTAATGGTGAGGGGGGGGGGGGGGGGGGGGTAGGCCTAATCTACCATCAGTGGTGACTCCTCCATGTCTAAACCTCCCTTTGTTAAAATAGCAGGATTCTGGTATAAGCTGTTAGCCAGGGATGCTTTCGAGGAGCTCACCCAATCTGACTGAAGTGGCTGTTGAGTTACTGGACCGCATCATTTACCATTTGAGATGTCAGTGCATTCATGTTCACATTAACTCATTTCACAGGAGCTTGTAAGTGAAGCAACTTGCAAGTAATGAGTGCCTCCATTTAGCAATATAGCAGCGGCGTAGCAGTGCACTGAGCCCTCCCAAGTTTTGGAAGCTACAAAAACATCAGCTCTGTCGTGCCTCCCTTCCTATTTTCAACCGAGAGCCAGCTGTCAGGGAAGAAAAAGGTGAGATGATTGGAAGAGACAGACAAGCTGCAGCCTGGTCGGCAGGGCCTGCTGGGCACTCATCATGAATTTGTTTGTGCGTGTGTGAGTATGTGTGCATGTGTGTGCGAGTTCGTGGCTACAGCAGGGGTTAGCTGGTCATTCACTTCTCCCTGCTTCTATCCCTCCACGGTGCCTTCTCTCTGATCCTTGACAGCGCCAGAAATAGAGTCAAAGGACAGAGAGAAAGGGGATGAGAAGATAAGTCCAGAATGGGGCTGGGGCCAATGAACAACAAGGTTGAGGGCAACTACAAAAGCTGCCTGCTGGCTTCAAAAACGGTAAGACTGCTCAAGAGACACAGTGATGGAAGTCGGTCGATGGCTAAAGTATAATCTGCTTGTGTAGCTCAACTGGTAAAGCGATGTGCTCACAACACTACGGTCATTGGTTTGGAAGCTCATACGGTTAAAGTTATATCGGACAACTTTGTTTATATATCTGGATAAAAGCATTTGCTAAATGACTATGTGTGTGGTGAATGGTAAATGTAATGCAATTGTACCATTGTGAACACACACTACCACTCACTGAGGGACTTGATTACATTTATGAAGAGCGGACAGCTGGCCGCATCACAGGCTGAAGTGCTTTTGGTGTTACCTCTCGGATGCTCTGAGCAGATCAGTGCGAAAAGCACTCAACAGACCTGCCCTAGGCAGACACACTCACTGGAATGGGCCATGATGCAGAGTGAGAGGCTCTGGGTGAGTTTCTGCTGCCCTGGCTGACAAAGCCAAGCACTGGAACAGAAGGCAATGAGCAAGTGAGAATTTCTTTCTGTTTTTCTCTCTCTCTCTCTCTCTCGTTTTCATTCCCTCCTCATCTATCTAAAAAAAATGGTCTCATACGGGTGCAAGATAAATAAAGCTTTCTTCTGCACTCAAATATGCACGGATAGCGAACTGCCAGCCCAGTGTGGTTTCTGGGGGATAAGCCTACATCAAATAAGTCAAGAAGAGCAGTTATTAGGGCACTGCTGTTCGATGCACACCAATACGTCTCGAAGAAGTACAGCAAACCCAAGACACTTCTTCAGGTGATGGATGAGAAAACTACCTTCTTTGTTAAATCCATGTCTTCTCCAATTTCTCAATTCAATTCTTGACCTCTCCATCTTTGCCAAATAGTTCCTCAAGGGAGAGAATCAGAGTTGCAGTGATTGCCCCTACCTACATCCAGTTACCATGACAACTTTCCTCTCGGCTCTGGCCCAAAAGATGTCTGCCTAGGCAAAGTTTGAAAAAAAGAGACAGG
Source organism: Clupea harengus (assembly GCF_900700415.2). NCBI lineage: Eukaryota > Metazoa > Chordata > Actinopteri > Clupeiformes > Clupeidae > Clupea > Clupea harengus. The sequence goes on along the minus strand of NC_045155.1, from coordinate 17,985,253 downwards.
TCCCATTTGAGCTGTTGCTTCTCCAACGCACAGGCTGGTTTTCTGTGCCACCGGATAGCTGCCGTCTGTAGACCATTTCCTGCCTACTGCTGCTGCTGCTGACTCTGTCGGACTGTACCTGTCCTCGGAGAGAAAATGCTGTATCATCAGATAAGCATTTGAAAATATAGCCCAATCAGCCATGACTCCTGCCACAACACGGCGGCAGTGCCCAGTGGCACCAGAAGGGTGTGGGTACGACCCAAGCCAAAAGGCATAGGAGAGATGACAATGATGGTGATGTGCCATTGGATACAGGAAGCAGAGGTCAGATAATAAGATCTAAACCAAGTCAAGATGTACTGTCATCTCTCCATCAGGAGACAACATAATGCCCCGTTTCATAGACACGTATATTTAAAGACAAACACTTCAGGGAGGATGATGTTATGTCTAAATAAAACCGGAAAGAGACACAGCCTATATTGTGCTGGGGAGGGTGAGGGAGGCAGCTTATTTTCCAGGGAGGATTCATCTGTCCAGGTTCCAACAAGCAATTGGTGCGCCTCCAATTTTCCCTGTGCCATTACGGCCTAAACCACATATAGCTTGGCCTAGATGTGGTGACTGTAAGGGGCAAATCAGCCCTGAAAGGAGGCTCTGTTTACTTTGGACCTTGTATCTTACCACCTCACCCCAAGAAAAATACCAAACAAGTTTCCAGGGCTAACCTTATGTGAATGAGGCACGTCTGTTCAATTGCTAGACATTACATAAAAAAACACTTCAGACAACCAAAAAACATCTTCCAGTATACTCTGAAAGAGCCAAGGTGAAAGGACTTCTTAGCAGAACTGTACTAGCACCATCAACATTTTAATAAGCTACATGCTTTACATGTGAAGAGATTCTTTCAGTAACGTGGAACAAGGGTTCACCGTGTAGAAAATGGTCTATGAACAGCCCTTATACTAAAGGGCATAGAAGACGACTTTTCTTTCCCAGAGACTGCTGCCTGAAATAATAATTTAAATTCACACAACACTGAAACTCAATCAATTCTCTCTTTAGGGAGGAAAATGTGAAAACATCCTCCAACATGAGGTTAAGTTGAGTCTTTTACATAACACTTGGCCTTTAGAGAACACTTCAGTGTGTCCTGTTTGTGATTGCAGGGAGGTTATGTCGGACCATCTGGGCTCAAAAACCACTGTCACTAATCTCGTGGCTTTACTGGCCTGATGGTGTTTTTCCTATCTTTGTATTTTGGGAAACTGGGTTAGCAGCACGACTGTTCTCAACTCTTAGGAAAAAGAGATAATGCTTTGTTCTTGAGCTTAGATGACATGACACCTCCTGGTACCATCTTCTTCAAAAGCACACATCTGTCAATATGATTACGGCGAATGATTCCAATAAATGATAGGATAAGAGCTGGACAAAGACTCTATGATCGTAATAATAATACAAATCGAGAACTACTGCTCGTAGTCAACTTTATGGTTCCCTTAACAGGTGTAATGTTAATTTGTGATACATCCATGGATACAAAATCATCTTCTATTCTGCTACACGTTTAGATAGTGCACTTGACGGACACCCATCACCACTGGCGTGACCGGTATATGTGATAATCATAATCTGCATTTTTCTCACATTCCACTGACTGAAGTCCTTGCTTTACAGAACTTTTCATTCTACCTGAGCCAGTGCCACTAAGGCAGAAAGACGCGATAGATGTTGAGACACAAACTAAACATGATAAGATTGCAAGACACAGATGACCGTGTGGTTGTGAAAAAGGGGATCAATTACATTAGCTAGCGCTAATTTAGCTAGCCTGTCGTAAAATATTGAGAGAAGGCAAGTTAGCTTACTTGACAAACGATTTTACTTGCCAAGTTCATGGCTTTACATTCAATAGCACATGAAGTTTGTTCAAACTTTTAGGCTTACGCAGTCATCAAATGCAAGTTGTTATCAAAGGTAGTTAACGGTATTAGTTTGGCATCTACCCTACCAGCTATCCATGTGAGTTCACCTTTTACACTTGTTTACTCACGTTAGCTAACTGGCTAGCGATAGGTTAATAGTAGTTAACAATATAACGTTACACACGAATTATGACGACCACAATGGTCTGATAAAGGTATTGTAACAAGTTAGAAGAACTTTCGTTCATAAATCGCAAAAGTGACATTTACAGTGACCACAGCGCTGAAGCTAGCAACACATTCGGTTGCTAGCAATGTCCTGTTAGCCAGGTTTTGGTAAACCGTAGCTGCTTGGTTGACTTAGCCACAAGCATGAGCTAACGTTGGCTAACTGCTGTTTTTTTACAGGCGCGATATTCGGGTATCTTCGGACGAAATACAGTGAGCACGTATAATTTGCGATGTCTCTATTTCATTGTACTCACCGTCTAAATGCAAAGCCTGGGGAAACAATTCCTTCGACAACAGTGAATGAGCGTCCTGCGACTTCAATCCCACACACGTTCCACCGGTGAAACACAAACTCTAGTTTGGAATCCACACACAGGCAAAGACACACACTTCGGGGCGGACCTACAGTCGTTGAGACAGCCCATACACTAGACTAGGGTTCAGCGTTTCAATACGCCCCTATGCGGATTTACTATACCATGTCGGCACAGATAGGCAAATCACAGCGATAAACAAACTTCTGTTAAATCGACTAAAAAGCATTGCGAGGAATTACAATGGTAACAATGTACAATGGGGTTTCTGCTTTATCATCATATCCTCACATTTAGGATATCAGTTTTCTGATGATTCCCATACATAAAAAGAAAACCACATTAGGTTTCAATCATAATAAAACTAACAGTTTGCTTTAATACGTGTCTACTCTTGAATACAATGCTTTATTTTTTCTGGACAGGCAGGGGACAAAATATGATACAAAAAATGATATGATGATAACAAGGGGCACTGGCTGTTATACAAAAGGAAAGAATACAAAGTGGCCCAAGCTCACCATACTCTACATGCAGAGGTAAGAAGGCATAAACAAAGACAAGAAACAAACAAATCAGACAGATAAACGTGCACATTGAAAAGCAACGAGATTACTCCTCAACAAAAAGAAGATAAGAATACTGGACATGGAATAAAAAAAAAAAACGAACATAAAAACAATTAAAAAACTGGGAGCGTCCCTCTATTTGCCTGCGCACGGAGGAGCCATATGGTCGTGGGCTTTGGCCCACACACGACACACACCATATGCAGTATTTTTCTCCAAGTACTACCCTGGGTGCTAGGCAGACACCTACTCTCAGCTTAACATTTCACATAGAGTCAATAAATAAAATCAAGCACAATAAATTAAATTCTGGCATCTGGTGCCTTTTGACAGAGAAAAAAAAAGAATTAAAGACATATTTGTACTAGTAGGCTATGATGTCAATACAAGATTTTGTCTTTTAAATGTACATATGAATGCTACAAAATAAAAACATATAAAAGTACTATACAATTCCCTATGAAATGAAAAGATTATTTCACAGGGTGACATCTTTCAATTAGGGTCACATAGAAAGCGGACAGTTTCAGTTGGAATAAGCAAGAGTCAGGACAGCAAAGAGCATTACCATTATATGCCGTAATCATTAAGAAAAGTACAGTTTCTATTAATATAACATGCAGATTCTGCATAACTATTTTTGGACAAAAAGTGACATAATTTCAAAATCAACATGACAATCAAGTCAACCCCTTGTTTTCAGCAAGTAGTTTTGATGCGACGAAACACCAGGATATATTACATACTGTATTAAGTAGAAATATAGAAGGAAAATGCAAAGACCTGCAGATAAAAAATATATATTCTTTTTCAATTGACATTATGCTTTAGCTCTTTGCCAGAGTCGTTATGTCTCCATTCCAAAGCCATTCACTGCACAGAACATTTAACAAAACATAGATACACTTCAGAAGAGGATATTTTACAAGACATGTTGAGTGACTATGAGAGAGAGGACACCCTATGACATACATAAAAAGGTCATCGCTAAAACAAGGCTTTGTGCTCCGCGTTTTCTTGCTTGCATTGCATGTTTGCAGCCCTCTGTTGCATCTCAAGTTTGCAAGAAAAGCAGTAAAGGACACTAGAACGCCTCCATTACCAGGGGGGAGAAGGTTTAATTGGGGAAGGCATAAGCCAAAATTACAATGTTTCTCTGCTCCTGTCATCACCCCCGTATCTGCCCATTTACAGTTCTGCTCAACAGAAAGCCCAAGGGACTGTTTCTATTTTCTTGCAGGGCTGTGGATGGATGCCTTTCGTTATGTGGTTATTATTTTTCATCATCATTATTATTATTATTGTTATTATTAATCTGCCTAGCTGTGGAGTGCCAGTCTGCTTTCTTGGTTTGCTCCATTGGCACCCCGTGAGGTGTGGTGCCATCATGTGGACGAGGAACAGACTGCAATCTGCTGCACGGTGCCCAAGTCGGTCAGGAGCTCCTTGATGCGGTGCTTGAGCTGAGGTAGGCGGGCCAGCGGGTCAGGGGGCTCCAGCTCGCCTGTGTAATCCAGCCAGCTCTCCAGCACTACAGAGTACAGAGAAGATGACAACCAGAGAACGCTCAGAACAGAACAGAGTAACAGAGAAAGATGGTACTTTTCTCAAAGGTTTTGTCTGTCAAGGCACTCTTCAGTATCTCTGTTATTGCAGAAGTGCAGCCTTCGTCTAAGCTCATAGCAAATTCAGCTGATCATTCAACTACAGTTATTTTTGTAATAAATCATTCATCAAGATAATGATAATGTTTAAACTTATCAGAACTCTTACCATCCAGCTCCCTCTCGATGAGCTCCATCCGATGGGTGACCTCGTCCTGCACGGCATCGATGTGGTCTAGCAGGTTGAGCTGCCACTGCTGCTGCAGCACCAGGTCAGGGTCTGGGTCGACGTTGTCCTCCAAGTCCTCCACCTTCACGTCAGGCTCTCCGCCCCTCTCCACCTCTCCGTTCTGCAGCATCTTACTCCACTCCAGCTCCTGAGCGCACAATCCCAGCAGGCGTTTTTAATTTTTTCAGATCAGTGGTTGGTTGGTTTACTTTAACAAATACACTTACTTACCACTTCACACACAACGTTGTGAAGAGGATCATTTTCAAGCAAAGATAAAGATGGATATAAATGTGTTGGTGTTTGCTAGAGACTAGCTTTTATGGTCATAAACTGGTCATTTACAAAATTCTCTGAGTGACCATGCATTTATTCAAAATGTCCTTGCGTTTCTGTGTTATTTTGTCTGTCATAAGAACACAGCCACAGACTACGTGGCATCTATGTAAACTATAGGCACACTCACTTTGGCATTGCTGTCGTCCTCTTCCTTCACGCTGATGGCCATCTGAGTCTTGGACCAGTCGCGGCCCAGTGCCTCGCCGGCGTACCTCTGCTCCATCTCCAGCAGGTCCTCGGTGCTGCGCAGGCTGTCCTCTAGCTCCGAGCCGCCGCGCGTCTCCACCACCAGGCGCTGCTCCACAGCCGGGTAGTAGGTGCGAGGCTTCTGGTAGCAGTGTTCGCTACTTATGTAGGAGTCCTGGAAGGAGGCCACACGACCCGGCTTGTCCTGGGAGGATGCTTCCCATCTTCCGTGGCTCTCTGGGTCGGCGGAGGTCCTGATGTAGGGGTCTGTGGATGACGGGGACGGGGAGGGGGCTGCCGATTCTGGCTCCGACGGGCCTGCCTTCCTCTTGGAGTGCTCGGCCTGCTTCCAGGGCTGGCGCCACAGCTTCAGGTCAGGGTGTGCCTGGGCCCTGAAGGGTGAGGGTGGGTTACTGATGAGTGTCCATATTAATAGTTATGCGTTTCATTATATCAAACAACGCCATGCACAAACATTGATCTTATACCGTATAAACCTGAGCAAACTAACTCATTTTTAATTCAATTATTATTATTAATTTAGTTTTAAATCATAGAACGGATCTTATCTTATCTTTCCTATTCAGTTCATAAAACTGTAATGTTTTTAGCAACAATAGAATTACCCTCATAACACTTGAAAAAATAAACACCCCTATGTACTCAAGCCAAACATGGGAAACAAAAACATCTCTGCACTGTATCACCTGAGAGGGTTTGGCCGACATTGTAAATAAAAATCGACTTTAATTTACATCTACACTCAGTCCATGAACTGACCACATCCACAACCACTTCACATCACAAAGAATCTATAATTCAAATCAATACATGACCCTTTTGCCACTGATCCCCTGACCATGTCCAAGACAGAACCACCCCAGCCAATGAGCAAGTTTAGCTCCGACAGGGAAGCAGCTGGCACTCACTGGAGTATGCTCATCTTCAGCTGCAGGCCGCTCAGAACCTCAAAGACGCGCTGCACGTCCCCCAGCAGCTGGTGCGTGGCTGTTATCTTCCTGCCGTTCTGGTGGGAGTAGTTCTCGCCCAGAAAGGACAGGCCATACATCTGGCCAGAGTTGAGCCAGTCCCGGTCGTACCAGTACCTCCGGCTCTGCCTCTGAGCTGCACACAGCATGAACACGCACAGAAAAGCACACGGTCATCACAAATATAATGAACTAGCTCTTTTAATTAGCATCTGGTTTCTCCGTAGTGCCACTGAATCCCATGAGTACCCACTGATAAAAGTGTTAACCTACTAACTGTAAATAACATTGGACTGAATTTGAGATTCATTTACAAATCAAAGCACAATACTGACAAACCTTTACAAGAAATATGCCATGAAAACAAACTGTATTTATATTGCAGTACTGAGGTCTTCAATATTGGTCTATTAGCTATCTTTCTATGTCCGTCATGAAGCTCAACAGAACACAAGCTCTAGTCTAGTGTAATATTTGGTCCTGAAAGCCCATATCAACAACCACCTGAGACAACACAGAGCCTCTGAAGCCCCCCCCCTCCCCCCCGACCAGATGCACACTCACCAGGGGGGTCTCTGCAGATGTAGCAGGAGTATGTGTCAGGCACACTGTCCTCCATGAGCCCCATACACGTTCCATGCTGCCAGCAGAAACACTCCTCACACTACAACACACACACACAAACACACACACACACAAGAAAAGACGGTCAGAGGAGGCCACAGTCTTACTAGCTGAAACAACACTCATTGCCATGTACATACAATCTTAAGTTTTCATGTAGAAATATACATTACACACTAGTCTGAGGACAAAGGTTTTAAAGCCCTTTTATGTGAATTTTTCACTTTAGCATTGACTTCACGGTCCGAAAAACGTAAGTATAACTTAAGTTACCAAAAGCCTGCAAAGTTTAACATTGTGAACAGCATTTACCGGACCATATTGTCAAAGTAAAATTCCTACACTACATTTCTGTCTGGCTTTTGTTCTACCAGTTGATCTACACGAGCGCATAGAGCTCATACTACATATGTGGTCAGACCTGGATCATGAAGTCGTTCTCCTCCTGCACCTCACACACACAGCGCACAATCTCTGCTCCATGAGGCTCTACAGCCACACCCTGCTCGGCGAGGGGTGTGGTCAGGTCAAGCTCCGCCTCCAGCTCGTCCTCACTCCACGTGGGGCTGTCTGTTGACCATTCACTGGCACTGTCTTCACCTAGAACAATGTCAGCAAAATACATGGTTCGGTACAGGAGTCACAGATATTCTCACAATTACTTAAAAGTCTGTGAATTTGCAAAGCTTAAAAGCAGGAAACAGACAGACATGCAACGTTAGAAGCAGTGGTCAACATGTGACCAAGTTGAACAAGGCTACACCTGAATTCTGAGAAGTGGTGGGGTAGAGAGACCAAACTAGACACACACAGACAGAAGAACTAAAGACAGGCGGGTTACAACAGTAACAGTTACAAAGGAGAAGCAAAAACATCTCTCGTCTCAGTACCCACCATTGAGCATCGTCTGTGTGTGGGGTTCCGAGTTGTTGTGTTTGTGGGAGAGGGGTAATTTGAGGGCCAAATTCAGAGTGCAGTGAGGAGCATTTAAGCCAATGTTCTCCTCACTGCTGCTATAGTCTGTCAGGGATGGAAGCAGATTGCGCACAAGCATTAGGAGATGTGCACACCAAGCTAGAGCTGCAGCTCTGATGTCTAAGAATCGACAAAGACAGGGTCAGCTGCCGAAGACAAAGAACAACTAGCGCACTTAACACAAAGAATGCTGGGAGGAGCCTCTATGGCACACATAGGCATTCATATGACTGGGGTTCTTTTAGTAAGACACAGGAGGAGGTTTAAGCAACAGATCTCAGAGACAACCAGGAAAGGAATGGACTCCAATGCTGATCCCAAATATAGCATTTGAATTGTATGTATACCAGCTGCAGTAGTCAAGACACTGTCTTCTATGTTAGATGTCTACATGTTATAACTAAACTAATGTTTAAAGCAACTCTATGCAACAGTTTGCCACTTTGAGAGATATGTTTTAATGAGCAACTACTTTTGGCATCATCTTCAAATTATTTTCTATAGAATATGGTCATGTGAAGGACAAATAAACACACTTGTCGTTCAGGCTATGAACTATGTAGTGTGTATCGCCAAAAAATGCCAGTCAGCCTGTTAGAAAGCTTCAGTGCCAACTGGGCTGTTGGTGGTGATGGCACGGCGTGGGCATGCTTTTTTGCCAGGGAGCTCACTAGTTTTAGACAAAAACTCCATAACGCTTCTTTAAGACCTTTCCATTTTCAAACTGATAGGAACAGACATCTGTCCTACTCAGCTACAAGTTCTTGAGAGGCAGAAGACAAGGCAGACATGAATGGAAATCTGAGCATCTAAGCAGCCTGTCCTATGAGGGCCTGAGATGGGAGAAAGCAGCAGAGCCATAGATCCAGCAGAAACCAGACACATCATCCACAGCTCCTCACCTGACTTGGACCTCATCATCTTCTTCTTCCTCTTCTTCTTTTTCTTCAGTTTGATCCGTAGGAAGTCCTTCTGCCTTTTCTCTCTCAACCTCTCCTTTTCATGTTCGCCTAATTCAAAACACATACACGAGTTCCCAATTCATTCATTACACATTTACTACAGCACAAAAAGTACGGTATATTTCACCGTCATTAACATATGTATTTCATGGAGGTATCTACTGAGATAAATGTAATATGCTCAACCTATTTCCATGGCTTTGCCATCTGGATCATCAGTGGACTTGCGGTTCATCTGCTGGTTTTCCTTGCTCTTCTCGCTGTTAGGCAACCGTTGTCGGTGCTCCCCGTTGGCAACAGGGGGCGACAGTGGGTGGCCTGACTTGCTGTCACTCAGAGGGGAGTCTGCAGACACAGCGAAACAAGGCATGCTATAAATAATCATGAACAATATATGAAACCTGTACATATGGTTAACATGGATATCAAAACATGAAACACTCAGATGACCAACACCAACATTCAGAATGCCGTCACTGAGGCTCAAAGCAAAGAGACACTCACGTAAAGAGACTGTGCGCCGTCGCCGTGGTGTCTCCATGCCAACAGCCTGTTTCTCAGAGGCGCGTGTCTGGATGCTGCGCTGTGGGCTGAGCTCGCTCTCGGCGTGGTAGTACTTCATGTGGTAGTGCAGGAGGGAGGCCTTGCGGAAAGACTTCAGGCAGCCCGCCACTTTACACTTGAAGGGGTTGTGGTCCAACTCAATGGACAGGATTGGTGGTGGCTGGTTTTTGATGACCCTATACACTACACACCATAGAAGCGGACAGGTGATTAGATGTAGAATGTCTTAATGTTAGCTTTATGGTAGTTATTTAGTGTTGAGTGGATGTGTGTGTATGAAGCATATACATGTGTGTAATCTTATACGCACGTGGTTCTCTGCTGTATTTGTTTGTGGCCGGCAGATGGATTTGTTGTCTGACGAGAGTGGCTAAACAGAAAGAATTCAATGCATGTATAAATAGATTGATTAACTACAGCCTCCTGTAACCACTGGTGCCATACTCCGCCATGAGTCATGGCCATCCACAGGTTGGGGCGTATCACTATCAGACAATAAAAGTCAATCACAGTGTTTTGCATCAAGCAACTGGATACGGCTTCCTATGACATACACAAAGCAAGTGTGCCTTGTGTGGAAATGGTATAATAAGGGATTTAATATAACAAACATAATTGCACATTTTTATAACTATGGAACACAGCACATGTGATAAGTACTGGTAATTATGTCCATGGACACCTACCCAGATCAGGTGCAGGCACGGCCCCTGCCTCAGGCTTTGGGATTTCTGATGGGCTGACTAGGCCTTTGTGCTCTTTACTGATTACCTCCGAACCTGCTGGGACGGACTCTGATCTGGCTTGTTTCTGGGCTCGACTGCTTCGGTCTGAGGAAGAGAGTTTCAAATCACTTTAGACTTCAATTTTCAACGTACCGTTTAATAGCCCTTATTTCCATAGGCTAAAAAAAAAATTACTGTATGGTTGCACAATATGTTTAAATGCTATTGTCATGAATAAAAATGTATCAACATACAAAAAAATGACAAAAGTATTTGTCCCCGTCTTGTGCCTATGTGCTGTACTTTGCATGACTACAACAGTGCCAAATGAAGCAAAGCATAGACAAGAAGCAACTTTCCTAGAGGGCAGGTTACACAGTGGCATAGAGTTAGATTGATGGTTTCATTCAAAGTGAATGAAGGAGAGTCAGCAAGATCGTTGACCTGTGCTCGTGTCCCTCCTGTTCCTCTTGGGAGGCGGTGTCTGTCCAAGGGACGCTCTCCTCTTCCTGAGCTGAGGGACGCTGGCCTTGCTCTGGCCCTCTTTCTCTGTGAGTAAGAGAAGCCATTGCCTCAGCATGACTCTGCTTAGCCCCATACGTTAGCTTGGCAGTGAGCAGAACCTAAAGTGGTTACGTAACTTAAGCAGTGCATTGCCTCTACGCTTTCCCTTCTCAGTTCAGTCTCTCGTTTCTTCATTTTTGCTTTCTATTCAACTGACGCTTCCCTGAGGCTACCTCTGGCTTTGCTTTCTCTGACCTGTTCAATATTCTGTGGTGTGAGACATTTATGCTGTGGAACTATTTCAGACTCCCAATCATTTATGAACATTGTGAAATCCTTCATAAACAAAGGCTGAGGGTTGTTTTCAAAACTAACATTCGGACAGCCCTGGTTTACCTTCGGTCAGGCTTCTCCTGGTCCTTTTGGCTAGTCCAGGGTTTTCTCCTGAGGTTTCCTCATTCATCTCCTCCTTTTCCTTCTCCTCCTCCTCGGGGGTCTTTTCGCTGCCCCTCTGCCGTTTACTTTTCTCCTGTGGTGACTCCGTGTGGAGCCCATCTCCATTCACCACTGCCATCTTCTCTTCAGGATCCTGACCCTCGGCTTTGCCGTCTAACCGCATCTCTTCATCTCCGTTGGACAACTTCTCCGCTTCCTTTTTCTGGGTTCCGTTTAGCAGTTCGATGCCATCGTCCTTCATTCTCTTGACGTCCTCCTCATCATCGTCCATCTCACTCTCTCCATCATGGTCAGATATGCTGTGTCGGGATCCGTTCATTCGCCCGCTTCCATTCGGTTTGGGTCTCCAGTCTTTGCCATTCGGCTCTCTCCTCCTCCCCTGCTGGCCGGACCTTCCAGAATTTCTCTGTGTAGTGAAAGCAAAATACACGAGTCAAATACATGTTTTCCTAGGCACAAATATTACTTAAGTACTAACCAAAACTACTGAGAACTTCTTACCTCCTTTTGAAAAGGTTTCACTTTGATGCCCTTGACAGTCTTCACCACTCCATCAAAAAACTTAACCGTGTAGGAGCCTAGGATGAAGGATCAGGCAAAGAAGTCGTTTCAACTCATAGCTACAAACAACTAATGCATTCTCATATGGCTGAACACTGTCATTTTACAGGTGCTTACCATCTTTGTTGACTGAGCGAACCTTGGCTGGATAGTAGCGACAATCTGACCAGCTGGCCAAAACTTTCTGATTAACTTGAAAACCCTGCAAAAGTAGACATTCTGATCAAGTCTGTTCTACCGTTGATACAGTGCAAACATGACACAGGGGAATATTCCACATCATTATCAAACCAGTGGATTAGCGTTTAGACTAGTGCTGTCAGTTTAACGCGTTATTAACGGCGTTAACGCAAACCCAAATTAACGCCGTTAATTTTTTTATCGCGAGATTAACGGGATTTTTTTTTTTATATAATTTTTTTTTTTTTTTTTAGATTAACATTCTTTTTGGCCTCGCAAACTGTGTAGTAGGCTAAAGTTACGGTTTGAGTGAATGGTGAGCGCGATACCGCGAAATGGATGAAAAAAAGCTTCTGAATGGAAAGTTTACTTTTAAAAGTTGTGTTGTGCAAAAGAAGCGAGCTTCACTGTTGTCTGAAAATGTCAACAGGCAGCTGGCTGAAAGCAAAGAAGTAGTAGGTTTACCTTTTATTGGCAACCTAACTGTTATGGTTCAATGTTTCTGAAATAAGAGGCCTGACTGCTATGTTCCCAGCAAACTTGAAAAAAAGAAAATATTAAGCCATGGTTTAACTGCACTATAGGCTGAGTCCTTGTTTACCTGAAATGTGCACTTTATAATTTTATTTTGTTTGGCAATATTGGTTTTCAATAAAATAAAACATTTGCATAAAGCAAGCCAATCAACTTTTCCATGTTGATAAAGGCATTAAAGTAAAAATAAAATGATGGAAAAAATAAATAAACGAAGGGACATTTAGAATAGATAAAAAATTGCGATTCATTTTGAGTTAACTATGACATAAATGCGATTAATCACGAATAAATATTTCAATCGTTTGACAGCACTAGTTTAGACCACAATACATTTTGTTTCAGACCAAAACATTGAGTTCAAGCTGAATGTGTAGAGCAAGAGGAATGGGATTTCAATGCCTAGATGTTCATTTCCTGTAAATCTGTTCACCTGTCAGTCAGTCCTGTTCCTAGTACTAACACCTGGTCAATTCACTTGTCTCAGAAATCTTCGATACCCAGTCCTGGAAATCCTACCCCATAAATGCTTTAGGGGTAAACTTGATCACAGAACCACTCACCATTCCTTGACGGTTCTCCTGAAGGCCTTGTCTCCTTAACCGTACCCGTTCCATGGGTCTCAGGTAAGGGCTGTTCCAATCAAACCACTCATCATAGCGATGGCTCCACTGCCTGTAGTGAATCAGCACTTTCTCATCTTCATAATCTATCTTCTCTATGTTGGCTGCATACCTGTGGAGAAGGACATACTCTCTGTTATAACATTACAGAAACACATTGTGAATAAAAGGTTGTATCCACAATACAAATGACAAGAGACAATATACGCCCAGTGCCCACTATATGGATATCTTATGGAGAGCCAACTCTGAATATAAAAACCCCAAAAGCATCATACAGGACCCCATAAATCCATATTTTTAGCAAACCTAAGATTGATTTTCAGCCTAAAATACTGTTTACTAAAATTACGCAAGGATGGTAGTAAGAATGCAACAGGAATGCACTCTTTTCCCTATGAGTTCTTCATTAAATATCAATTAGGTCTGAACCAGGGCTAAACACAGATGATGCTTTCTCTCAGTTTTAAAATGGATGAATTGGGCTCGGGGCATTGGCAGCTGCATCAGAGCAGGCTAAAATAGCTTTTTGTCCCAAACGGAAGGAAGGACTGGGTGGGTGGGGGGGTTGGGCTTGAGGAAGTCACTAACCAGTTCTTCAGGCTGTCGCGAGCCTCCAGCTGCTCTCCCACCTCGAAAGTGATCCCTCGTCTATGTGGAGGCGTCTTCGTCATTCTGCTCACATTCACCACCTGCAGGACAGGGCATTCATCAGGACCCAGTCAAAAACAGGGCACGATAGCTGTTGGTGCTGATGCGAACATGCTGCTCTATCAACAGCAATAAATCAGAGAACATATTTTAACTTATATTAAAACAGTCATTACATGCATATGCTTAAGGGTCTTAAGAGGCTGCAACAACAGCTGAACATCTATAATCCTCTAAGGGCTCACGAGTGGATGATTGTTTAGGCATTTATTGACCTTCTTTAAGCTGTGGCTGTTTATGACAGTGTCATATGAGCAGGTTATAACACACCATGTCTTGGCTGTACTCTTCAGCACCCACTTGTGGTACAGTCAGGTTATTGTAAACAGCATCATGCCTGTAAGCTACTATCTGATCTGATTACAACCTCCACTTGTACTCCCCAGTTACAGACCAACAATAAGAGAGGTGTGTGTGTGTGGGGGGGGGGGTCATGTACATAGTGTAATAGGGTTGATATGGGGAGGACAGCCTACAATTCACCACTACCAGTGTAAACTGTAAAAAGGTGTCACAAAATGACCTAGTACTTTAACTAGATGTATAGACAAACTGTACTATATTTGATACATTGACTATATATTATCTATACAAGATATAACCCACAAGTGTGTGTTAGGGAGGATCTTTACGTTATACCTATAATGTTAATGTTTCTTAAACCTTTGCCTTATTACTCTGATAATGTTCATAATTCAGTGCCCACTAAACGTAGCGGTATTTGCTCTATAATATGTCGCACTGTTATGAATAAATACATGAGCAGGCTTCATATACTGCGTTTACATTTTCAAAGGAGCAATACATGTATACATAAAAGTTATAAATCGTGTGCATCATATATCTTCCAAGCCAAGGTTTCATAACTGACTCCGCTTCTATCCAATCAGATTTAGCTTACGCACTCATGATGTATTCACTATTCCACCAGTCTCGTGTACAGTCACGTTCTCAGCTATTCTATGCATTTTCTTGTTCGCCGCTATATGTAAACAGAACATATCATTTTGATTTTAATGAAAGAAATCACTTTTCGCCCGCTTTAAGATCCACGCATAGAGTTTCAATGGCACGCATCGCAGATATGGCGTGACGCAAATGGCGCGCAATACGCTTCCTCCTCGTTGTTTACCTTGTCAATATTGTTAGCCGATTACAAAGACAATATCGGACGGAAGTTTTAAATACAAGATTTAGCTAGAGTACGCAGTGGGAAAAAATGACCAAACCTTGCTCTTTGAGTATATACCGCACAACATGTGGAATGCGCCAGTAATTTTGATAACTCACCACATTTGCTTGCAAGCTCAGCAACGTGGGTGCAACGTTTTCGGCAACAGACTGCTAACATTAGGCTAAGTCTATATTGACTTCACGTTGAAAGTCATTGTCTGGTTCTAAAATAATCTGTTAATTTATCGTAAAGTCACACGTGTGGGGTCGTTTCTGAAGGCTTTTGGACAAAATTGCATTTTTGTATGTGTAACATGACAAATCATCTGCTATGCTAGTTTATTTATGCTAGTCTTCACATTGTTCACTTCTCAACCGCGAGGGCTTCTGATTTCATGAAAGCTGATTGGTCAAACCTCCTGACAGCTAGTGATTTAAGCAATTTCATTGGCTGAAATGGTTGTCTGTCACAGTTGGCTAAACCGGGGCCTCTGTCTCGGCCTGCTGCTAGATGCACCGGGATACCGTAATTACTGTTAGCGAACACAGGACACTAACTTCACTGAAAAGTAGCCGAATCTTCTAGAATTAACGTAACGTACACCCCACGCACAAACAGAAACAGTAAAATTACATTTCATGCAAGCTGCTGGAAAACGTATTTTAAGAGATTTTGTTTCCCATTGTAACATGAAAATCGTAATAGCATCATTAGTGGAAGCATGCTTCTCAGCAAGTTTAATTTCCACACAACCATCATCACTAGCAAAATAATTTCGAATAAAAACATAAACTTCTGAATAAACCATATCCAGACCGGAGATTAGCGTGCTTCATTAGTAAATAAAATGCCATCTACCTTTCAGTCGTGCAATCCTCGTGGGTGACGTATATGACAACTGCTGAGAGTCCTTCAAGTGGTAGCGGTGCCTCGAGTAGGTAACCCACGCAGTTTGTTTTCTCCTGCGAGCTCGATGGAGTGCAAGGCCCGCTGTTACGGGGTGGCGCTAAACTGCGCTTGCGCTGCTCCAAGACAAGCGCTCCCTCTCTCCCGTTCCAAGAATTAAGGAAGAGAGATGTTGTTTCACTTGAATACGTGTACATTTTGGTTTCTTTCCTCGCGGCCTTACTGCTTGCTCTCCATATGAAATAAAACTGTCAAAACTTGAATTAGCGAATGTTGTTTTAGGAGAGTGGGACCAGGAATGGGCAGTATTTGTATTTAGAAGTATTTGTATTTAAAGGAGCCATCGTATGCCCATTTTCCCACAAGTTGATATGGTTCCTTGGGGTCTCAATGAAATGTTTGTAACATATTTTGGTCAAAATACCACAAGAATCAACAGCACCCTTTTTACCCTGTCAAAAACACCTCCCCACAGATTGACCTGTTTTGAGTGCCTGTTCCTTTAAATGCTAATGAGCCAGCTCCCCCCTCCCCCCTCCCCCCCTCCCCCACGAGATGCGCTCGCCTAGCTGCTGCCTGCCCAGCTAGCCATTACCTTTGTAGAAATATGGCTACTGCAGATGAAGATAGCGTCGTGCAACCATATCGTTTTGAACCAGAGTCAGACCCTGAACAAGAAAAGGCTCCCGAACAAGTTCGAGAAGTTAGGGCTCAACAGGACGTTTCTGAATGGTAAGTTACCTTTGTCACTTCTACATTTTTTTTTTTGTACATTGGCTAAGGTCTCACAGTCTTGTTAGCGGTTTTGAGAGCATAGTGGTGCTAGAGATTCGATATACGTGAATAATTTGTGCATGTATGAGTATGTAGCAAATACAGTGTGTTTATGTAAGTTACTGTTTGTGAAAGTGTTTGTGTAAATGCAAGTAACGGGAACGCCATAAAGATATAAATGCTACATGAGTAAAGTTCCATCTGTAAACTAAAGTGTTATCTTACAACAGTAATTGACCAAGCAGGGGTGGGGGTAACGTTTTGACCTCCATTAATTAGCGTTTAAACCTTGTTTACTTATTAAATCGTTGTATTTGATGACTTATGACTTATTTGATGTCTGTAATATGAACACAACTTTCAAATAAACTTTACCTGCAAAGTTGTCACTTTTTAAAACTCTGTTTATACAGGTGTATTTGTGGCAAGTGTGATCAAATGCCTACGGAGCCTGAGCATGTATGCTGCAGGGAGATACCACAGGTAGTGTGAATTCATTTTGAATGGCACTGTAAATATGAAGTCATCATCTGTTTTATATTCCATGTCACTTACACTTTCAATATTCAAGGTTACAAGAAGACTACTGCAGCTTCAGAACCCAACTACATGTATGGTCGATCACCCAGGCCTTGAACCTGTGTGTTTGAACGTGTACTCACTACAGAATGCATCGATTGTTTATAGGGCAGATTATGGGCCTTTACGTCTAAGAGGAATAGAGCAGTAAGTTTTTTTTTTTTTATGCATGAGTTAGTCATTTCTGCAATACAAATATGACTGAGGAAAAAAATACAATAAATGACCCTTCCCTCTGTATTACTTTGCTACAGTGTTAATTTTGGCAGCTATTTTCGATTTAGTCTTAGTCTTAGTCTTTAGACGAAAATGCATATTAGTTTTAGTCACTTTTAGTCATTGTTATCCTCCTTAGTTTTAGTCTAGTTTTCGTCGACGAAAACTCAGAACATTTTAGTCTAGTTTTAGTCGATGAAGTCTCATTACATTTGAGTCTAGTTTTAGTCACATTTAAAAGTCCATCTTATAGCCACATTAAACTCCTACATAATAGGTATACATTTCTTTGAAAAAATGATCGTACTGTTACCTGCATAACATTCCAAGAAAAGGAAAGACTACGTTTTTGGGCGCAAAACGCAGAATGACGCTGTGGAAAGACTCCCAACGACGAGTCTGGTAGTGAGGGCTCAGCTTCCCCACATCTTTCAGAACCCTCTTGTTGGTCAACACCTTCTCTAATCTGCTGAAGGCTGGTGTCCCTGGTAAAAAAAAGGGGGAAAACATAACTATAGATTCAAAATGATTATGGCATTGGTTATTAGGTTGTTTATATATATGTATTTATACATATAAATTGTACTGAGGCAACGAAATGCAGTTAGCATCTAACCAGAAGTGCAAAATCAGAAGAGTGCAGAGTATGTGCAAAGTGGTAATATAAAAATGTATAAATAGAATATATACAGTATGGTATAAGATACAAGTGATATGAACAGTAAGCAGCATGTTTTGGTAAATGCAGGTGAGTCTCTTAGCTGCTAAACACATCGTTCATGAACAAAAAAAGTGCCCATTTAACATGTATGACCCCATCATTGTTGTGTTGAAGGTGTCAACAGGAGGGCTAATTGCCTTGAATCATATTTGCAGGCAGACTATTAACACCTCCACCCCAACACAAGCATTTTCACAAAGGAATGTTTTTGGATGAGAACTATTTTTCATAAAGACATTATATACTTCGACACAAATTCCTCTCCATAGACATCCAAACGAACTATCTACTGTATAAGTAAGCCTAGATTAAAATAGGCTAGCCTAACTGTTCACACAAAAATTCGTTGGCCATATCTTTAGCGATTGATATACATCAGCTGGCTCCTACACACTACAAGATGCTAATGTCGCTAAGTTTTACACAAAGCCTATAATTTTCACTGCCAGGTATTTTAGTTTAACATCTCGAAGTCCTAACAAATAGTTCACAGAATGTTTTGCTGTTTGCGGTAGGCCACTACTATACCCATGCAAACGTAAATTATCACACCCTATACATCCAAACGAACTGCTGTACAAGGCAGACCATGGACTAGCCTAATGCCAGTCGACATTGCCAACAGAAAAATTCAACACATTGGCCACATTCTAGCGGAACTTTTAAACTGCTACAGCCTATATACACCAGCTGGCTCCGAGGCAAGGTCTTACACGCTAATGTTAAAAAAGTTAATAGTTATTTTTTAATAAAGGTTATTAGTCGCGGGAAAATTACACATACTAGTTCCCCCTAACGCAACCAATGACTACATCCCCCATCCAACATTTCCTAACGTCCCTAACCACCCACACTAAATGGTCAATGCACGTACCAGAATTATTTAAAAAAATACTTACATTTCCTCGGTCTGAAATGCGACGGATAGATGGTACTGAACCCGCTGCAGGTCAATCTTGTTGCGAGTCCAGCGTTATATTCACCCAGGTTGGCAAAACAGTCCAATTCAAAATGGTTTGCGCACACAAACAGAATTTTGCCAATTCTTTCCAGGGACATTGCCTTTCAAAAATGAAATCAATCCATTTCGCTCTTGTCTCTTCTGAGGCTGGAACATGATGTATAGATCTGTGAGGATCTGTGCGCCTACCACAGCGCATCTGAGGACTTTGTTTGCTGCTTCGTTTGCTGCATGCTGCTAGCTAGCTATTCAGAGTATAGTATATAGAGTAGAGGGGGGGGGGGGGCGGGGCTGGGGATGAGGTGGGGGGGGGCCAAGGCCATGTAGGGAACCTCCCAATGTCTTGTGACAGGCCAAGACACGGGAATCTCATTCGTAGACTAAATCATGACGTTTCTGACCAAGAGGAACCATAACAAAGATCGCTAATGGTTTTTTTTCCAGCGGTTTTGGGTTGGTAGACATGCCAGATACCCAAATTAACGTGGAGAAGCACTAAAAAAGTGGAATTTTCATAATATGGCCCCTTTAAGTACATGTATAAATATATTTTTGAAATTATCCAACGTATTTTGTAATTTGTATTGGATGGGCCTTATACAAATGATTATGTTTTTTTATATATCAAAATAGTACAGTGTCCAGCAGTTTCTACTTTCACCAAAACTATACACATGATATCACGTGTATGTATCTTTGGGAAATAGAACAGTGTGATGAGCACTTTGCCCATACTTGTTTAAGACACATGGCAAGAGAAAGATTGTGAAAGATTTGTCTTCTCAGTGTAAAGGCCAATTTAGAGTCCAGGTGAAAAGAGCTGCTCAACAGAAACTGACCTAAAAGTGAGAAAATGTATGCCTGCTAGGGCGGCGCAGACCATGTCACCCGCATGTACAATTTTGAAAGGGTGCAGGTACTAGGTACTGACATTTTTTGTCGCTCTCTTGGATTTGATGACAAACAATTTGATGTATGTTTTGTTGCCTCCTTGACGTGGCTACAGTCATCTAGCTTGGTAAGCAGTGAAAACATGTCAAATATTATCAAATGATCAAATATGCCTGTGAAGACTGGATGTCTGTGATACGATGTCGTGCTGCCTTGGATATATATATATATTTCGTTTTTTGGACACCCTGTGTGGAGACCTTGCCCTGGAGGTAAGACTGCCAATGTGAACTACTGCCACGAGGTGGCGTAGTTTTATTCACATGTCGTCGTGCTATGGGGAGACGTTGATCTGTAGAATGCTCTTACTGCCATCCAGCGATGTCATCTCCTGAGACCTCCCCCCATAAAAAGGTTTTGTTGATTTCGATTTTTTTTTTAGATAATTGTATTATTGTGGTTCAAAGATGTTACAACAAATATATTTTTTTTTAAATATGTTATTGAATTTTTTCATCATCTGTTTTTATCCACAGTTATATAATGATGTAATATTGTATTCATTTTCTTCTGGATTTCTTTTCATTTCATGGACATTAAAAACAGCTAGATGAAGGAAACACATCTGAACACTAACACATCATTAAAGTAAATACTTATCATAGTGGGGCTTTTTGATTTAACTGCATTCTGCACTCGCACTTGATTATCATCCAAATCTGGGTTGTAAGATCATGCCGCACACAGCACTAATAACAGACCATGTATGGTACGACAGGAAACTGTTTTTTGTATTTGAAACACAAAAACATATCACATGTAATACACTTGACAAATGTTTTTGCTTTGCATGATTGCATCATTCTCTCCTGCAATGTGATGCATGTACTGCCTCCACCATCTTTGGCAAATACAGTGCCCGTATTTTATTACATCATCATTGACCTGTGGTTCAATAGGCCTCCTCTTCTTTATTGGGATGTACTCTTCATCATCAGTGCTCATTTCATCATCATCTCTGGCCACTTTGTCAACATATGCAATCATTTCCTCAGCCAGCAGCAGCTTGAAGTCAAAATACTGTAGCCTCTCCATCTCTGGAGCTGGTGGTCTGACCTGTACTCAATCCAGCTGTTTGTGGTGATCAGGTCAAAGAAATGCTGGACCGTATGGATGGTCCATCTTGTGCGGCTTGACATCAGGTAAAAGCCTATCAAGCAGTTGCACAAATCAATTCTATCCATGTTTTTGTTGTTCTCAGCCACGACTGCGGGTGTAGGCACAGTAACATGGCACTTCTCTTTCACTAACCATCACATGCAGCTGTCCTGGGGTTCTTCCCCATGGACACTGGAGGCTATCAGAACTGTCTTATTGTCCTGCCACTTTGTCACGGCAAGCTCTGATGGTTTTCTGACAATCATTTCGGACGTACCTCTTCCTTGTTGTTGTAGCTTGGTGTAATCCGACATTTTTGACTTGCACAGTGCATGGAATTCTAGTTTTCATAAAGTCCCGGCTCCCCCTGCTTTCAGGATATCCAGTATGTGTTGACAGGTGTGTTCCTCTTAAAAGAGACTGTGCCATGCGAGCGACTGCATTCCCATCTGCTCATCTACACAGGCTTTCCATGGTCTCGGCAGACTGAGGCACCCTTGTTGGACTCTGTTTAAGAGAGGTCCCATCTTCCAGAGGGCATCATTCTTTATCTCCTCATCAGAGACATCAAGATCGTTTGTGACTTTGATGGACTGCTTAATCTTGAAGAACCTGTCTCGACTCATTAAATTGGCTATGACTGGGACCCAATGCCGCCCAGTACAACTGGATCCTAGGGTATCTGAGACATGCCACGTACATAGATATGCCAAAGAAGGTTTTCAGATCCCCTGGAGTGGTTTTAAGGCTGGCTCCAGAGATGAGCACCTCCCGCAGATTTGCCTGGTTGTCTATGTACTGTTGAAGTAATCAGAGGGCATCCAGTTTATCACCAGCGCTGTCCTGCGAAGTGTTCTCCTCCACAACAGAGTTGAAACTTTACTGGTAAAGAAAGGAGAGCCAAAGTTTAGCAAATGTATTTGAACTCAATCAACAGGGTCAATATTTTGCAAACAAAATTGATTGTTTACTGTACGTGTGTGTGTGTGTGTGCATAAATTCAGCACAAAAAAGGCTCTCATTTCATTGCTTTTCATCCACAATGGACAGTGGGTGTCATCAGTCATCACTTTGTCACTGCTCAGCCTTCTCGGCAGCTGATATGTCTTCCTCTGAGCTTTCTCCTGATAGCTCTACTGTCTGGCCCTCCTGCATCTAATCTCCTGACAGCTCCAAGTCTGACTTCTCTTCCCCAATTCTGAGTCAAATCCTTTCTGCCTCACTCCGTCCTCTGCTTCCTGGAGTATGTCCTGCCATCCATTAAATAAAAGTTGTGTTTTGAAAGGATTAAAAGGGTTAAAGTTAAGACCCTCATATTGAAGAAACTATTTTATTATTAGCTACAGAAAAATAATATCTGCACATTTTTTTTTACCACTTACGACCATTGTTGCCATAAAATGTGGAAGATGCAATGCTCGCCATTTTGAAAAGAAAGTCTGCGTGCTCTGTTAGCCACACCCCCACAACTGTGACATGACTAGAAAGCCCAGGAATTCATCTTGACAGTCCAAAGAACCAACTCCAGGCTAGTGGTCTTAAGGATTCTCAGAATTGGTGATTTCAAAATCCATACTATCTGGTCATATCCTTAAAACAGTCAGTGTCAGTGGTGATGGCAGATCTAAATTGAAGTCTCAGTCAGAAATGCCATTATAGATTATTGATTAAGTAGATTTTGTCAACTAAACATACCGCAGTACAATAAACTTTAAAACCTGTATAAAAGGAGAGCCATTAATACCTTTCACTTGTAATTTATTTGCTGTGTTTTATCAATCAAATTTCAATAAGGCTTATTGTAATGAGATAGACTGGCTGGAAAATGGCAATGCGGTCTGAATCTGGTCCAACAGTTGCGTTGGCTAAGCTAGTCAGGCAAGCAAGATGGTGCTTGTGAGCGGAGGATGTTGTTGAACCGACACATCAGAGGAAATTAAACCCTCAAGCTCCTCTCCGAGGACTTCTGCGTGTAGGCTACAATAGACTTCAGTCATGTGTACCTAGAAATATCTATGTCCTACTTTAGGCTGATCTATCTTCCTCAGAAGTCTTGGGTAGATACTGCCAGGGGTCTGTGTACAGAAGGAGCTGCCAGATTTCAGCATTTCAAGTCAGGGATTCTTTGGGGGTTGTTTACAGAAAGCCTCCTATCCAGTGGTGTGCAATGGAGCTGTTGTTCACCACACACAGTGAGGAGCTTCACACTTTCAAGTAAATGAAAAGAGCAAATGGAAATTATCAGAGAAGCAATGTCCCGACTTGGCCTCTGAGTCTGTAGCACAGAGGTGAGTCTAGGTCACCACGGGGTTTCCATATCTTGAACTCTGCCAGCAGGTTGACTTTGAAAACCATACAGCTAAAACTGCATGATCAGTTGACTGGATTTTCAACACTATTCCAGCTGATGCATGGTGTTGTTTGAGCTACTGTAACCCCAAATATTAATGTGAAGCACACATCTGTCACCAGTTCTTTATCTGGGGGAAGTGTTTCTTGACTCCAAGATTGTACTTGTTATGGACAATCTCTGAGAACAGCCCAGACTGTTTAATGTCAGATTTTGGGGATATGTCAAGTGACATTCAGCCAGTCAGGACATGTTTCAAAGCCCAGGCTGGGGGTGGCTTTGAAACTAAAACTGAGGGGAATGTATTTGTCTTACTAAAGCCTTTGACTACACAACGAAACAGGAGATCAAACCCATGAAGAATACTGATACTGTACCGAGACTCTGTCTATCAGGGTTACCAATGATTTTGTGATGGCCACTGATGGACAATTAGGCTGGCAGTGCCAGACTATATCTCAGCTCAGTGGTCCTGAAACACCAGGCTA
The DNA here is from genome assembly GCF_900700415.2 of Clupea harengus. Classification (NCBI taxonomy): domain Eukaryota; kingdom Metazoa; phylum Chordata; class Actinopteri; order Clupeiformes; family Clupeidae; genus Clupea; species Clupea harengus. The sequence continues at coordinate 17,961,242 of NC_045155.1, read as the reverse complement.
GTAAAGAACACTTCCCAGTTTCAGACCTTAGTGCCTTGTTTGCCATTGATCATATCCCAGTACGGACACACTCACTTCTGCAAACTAAGACCTATGAATAAAGTCTGGTGTTGCCTTAAATGTTTGACATGAAGTCTGCACTGTTTTGTAGTTCCTCAGAAGTAGAATGACTTTAAAGACTCCATCTAATCTTCTAGTTCCCTTCAAATTTTCAAGAAATGCTAATATGACTTGTTCTTCCGATCACCAAAACCTTTTATTCATTGTGCTTTTTCTTTATCCCTTTAGCTGAACATTTTTGATAATTTTGTTAACATTTTTGTCTGTTTGTGTTTTGTGTTGTAGTGCTCACACTATTTCATTTTAGTTTGTTAGTTGGATGTTGACTTTTTTACAGCAAATAATTTTCCCTCTACTGGTCAAGAAATGCAAAACTCTAATGGACAAAACCCATTGCTCACGTTACTGTTATTTTCATTCTGGTTCACTTTTAAATTGATTGTTCTGTTACCACTGAAGGCTTCATATAGTCTAGAGCCTGATAAAGTCAATGAACTTAACCCTGGTCTAAAACCTGCCCCCCAGATGCAGATTTGCTCAACAAACATGAAGGCCACAAGACACTAAACTCATGAGGATCAAACACAAAAGTTGCTACACCTGAACACCTCTCAGGTGTGGACAATCAAGCCAATTATGCCCTCGTATCACCCAAAGGCTGTTGCACTGCCACTGGAAGGCCAGTGGTGGTGAAGAGTAGTGCAACCAATGGCCGTAACAACTAACTGTGTAATTTCCTACAGTAGCCACCAGAGTGTAGTATAGCTCTGAACTATACTTATTTTCCTCACAGTAGACTTGCTTAAACATAAAATTGTTGCTGCCTTGTTGACTGCAGCAAACCTGCTCATATTTGGTAATATTTCATCTCAAAGCAAGCTCAGGCTCTTTCAATAATATGTTACATCATACTTAGAATATGCAGATATGTCTTGGTTAGCTGACCAAAGACAGGTATGACTTAATTCCACTGAGTTGTAACATCATCTACCATCTACTAGCTAATTGTCACGCTTAATCAGACAGACACAGACACAGAATTTCATACTTGTTGTTTCTACACTAGCATTATACTTTCTAATAGGCTACATTGCCAGTTTCTCAGTGTCTGTTCGTTGGCTTACAATGCATGTATCACCCATTATAATGTTCCAAAATGTTGCTATTGAGCAACTACGTTTAATTAAAGTAGACCTCCTGTTGAACTAAAATAACTATGAAAGAGTAAATAACTGAAAATGAACAAACAAACAACAACAATACCACATCTTAAGAGAGTGCAAAGAAGTCACCTGATATACAACCCCAAAGAGAAGCTATGTCCACATGACACGGCAGGATTCCTACAAACAGATTAAACATGTGCCAATGGAGAAGTGTAGGGGGCACCTTGCAGGTTCTCCAGGACCAGAGCGGACTTTTAACAGGACAGATTAAAAGTCCCTTCCTCACAATCCTGTTTCACGCTCGGAGAGGTTCTCCCACGGCCCTGTCCAGGGGCAAGGGGAACAGGCAAAGACTGGTGTAGGGGGCACTAAGAGGGAGAGGGAAGTGTGGTAAGGGTCAAACTGGAGGCTGAGACAGAAACAAACCAGATGGGAGCCCACTCTGGATCAGACCTAGACCTGGCCCTGACCTGGTGTCCATCCGACCCATCAATGCAACACCAGAGCCACTTCTGTCTCCACAAAAAGCTGCTGAATGGGTGCAGGCAAGAGTTGCTTGTCCAGCTATGTGTCATTTTATGGCAGAGCATTTATATCTGGCTTTCTCTTTAGGTTTAATTTGAATCACCTAGAAACACTTTGAAACTATAGGCTTAGATTTAGGGTTGGGGTAAGGTAAGGACACTAAACACTCCTTGAACTTCCATCATGAGTCTGACATAATAACTTGTTATGAATGTCATGACAGATGACATAATGGCCACACATGATTTTCAGTAGTAAAGATAATACTATTATCATTATCAGAAATTGACACAACGTTCCTCATACTGTTTGATGCTTGTCACTGCAATATTAGATAACGGTATTACTTAAGGTATTGAAGACTTTAAGATTCTACCATCTACTAGCTAATTGTCACGCTTAATCAGACAGACACAGACACAGAATTTCATACTTGTTGTTTCTACACTAGCATTATACTTTCTAATAGGCTACATTGCCAGTTTCTCAGTGTCTGTTCGTTGGCTTACAATGCATGTATCACCCATTATAATGTTCCAAAATGTTGTTAACCTATAGTTTGCATGAAAAGGCCCCCTCCTCCCTCATTGAGACGCCCAGGCCAACAGGTCACCTCCATCAGCCTGCACTCACACCAGTTAACCTCAGCACTTCCTACCTTTTGTCTAGAATGATCAATGAGTTATGATCAACTAGGGCTCGAATGTGCCATGCAGTGTTCATTTTGTTATAATTTGTTGTATTCATTTTGTAATATGCGTTAACGACCGAAAACGGATCTTTGAAAATAAAAACTGTGACTAAATCTATTTTTACTTTCGTTGACGAGACGAGGCGAGAATGTTAGTGGTGGACTAACGGACAATTCAAAATGTAATTCATTATTTTTTCAAAATTTGTGTAGTGCAGTGCATCATTAATATAATTGGTTGAATGTTGCCCGGTCCTGTATCCATCCTCCACTCCCTGATATGGAAGTGACTCTCTACTAGGGATGGGTATCGTTTGGTTTTTATCCGATACCGGTACATAACCGATACTTTTAAAACGATACCGGTGCCTAAACGGTGCCGGAACCGATACTTTTATAAAAAATAAAAAATAAAATACGATTGACGACATTTAAGAAAGGCTTTATTGCCAAATATATGAACTGTTTAAAGTAGATTATATATATAAATAAATACAAAACACCTTTTAACTTAAAACTTAAATAATATATGAACTGTTAACAAAAGTTTAGACTATACTTAAATAAATACAAATAAATACAAAACACACACACACACTCTGTACACACACTACAGCTTCAATACTTCAGCAATTCTTTTGTTCAATTACATTTTTTTTCTTCAAATTGAACAATATATTAACTGTTTAAAGTATATTATAAATATAAATACATACAAAACACTTGGCTTCAAACTTTTTAACTTCAAACTATGAACATTATATTAACTGTAAACAACAGTTTATAGTATACTTAAATAAATATAAATAAATACAAAAAACAGCTTCAAACTTCTTTTGCAAAAATATGAGCATATTTGCCTTTGGAGTCAAAAATGTATTATTTTGTTTGCATTTATTTCATGAAATTTCACCATTTTATGATTTGTTTATACCTATCTTTTCTATCTTGTTTATAGTTAATCTTGTTACTTGAACACACTGAGTACGAGAAAATGTGTACTGCCTCTTTAAGAGACTACCGTAGGTTAAGTATAGCTGTCATCTCCGTTTATTTTTCAGTCTTCGGTTGCTGATCTGCCGTTGAATTCTTTGCCTTCTCTCCACTCTTTTCACGCAATTGTTTAGTTGCATTTGCTGCACGTCGCGATGTTTGAATATTTTGGTGCGAAATACAGCCACACTTTTGACCGTTTACCTTTCGGTATTTTCTCTGTTAAAAGGTTGATGGCTAGTTCTGTTTGTGCTTGCTCTGTGAAATGCTGCATGCTCTTCACTGTCATAAGACTGTTGCTATGAAAACACCAATGAGCGTGAGCGACACAGGACAAAGTTTACATTGGGAGCTGGGGCAGTTTTACATGTGCCCCGCGGAATCTGCCTAGCAACCGTTTTCAATTGGCTCAGGCACCGAAATGAAGCACCGAAATCTGCGTTGCATTTCGGTCCGGGTAGGTACCGGTTGTATTGGAACCGGTTCCATATTGGTACTGGTTCTCGGTACCCAACCCTACTCTCTACCAAACGTTATGATGGCTCAAATTCAAGCACTAGGTACTGGAAGAAAAAGAAGAATATATATCTGGACACACTTTAATCATAACTTGACAGAAAATAAAACACAATGCACCGCAATAACGGGAGAAACCACACAGCAAAATCGGTAGTGTTAATTTAAGTTAAAATGTTAACTATTCAGAGTTAACAAGTGTTGATTTTAGAGTTATTGTTACACTTACTTTGCTGAAAAAGCTCTGTGGCCTGGGTTATTTCAAGGAGTCGTAACACTTATTTGGAGTTGATTTCTACATCCGGTTTTAACGCGCTCTTGGGAGGCTGCTAGAAGTTTGGTGTCGAGATCGATCGTGGAGGTTGTTAAGGTAAGAACCATACATAACAATTTAAGTTTGTTATTATTTAAATCATAATTAGGCCTAAATATTTGAAATCATTTTTAATAACGTTATTTATCTAAAGCACGCAACATTTTGTGGAAGCATAGGTTACTAATAAACTGTGTGGTAGCCTAAACGCCAGGAAAGCTGACCATCTTCCACAAGTTTTTACAGCGAAAATAAATGTGTACATATAACAAGTGCTTAACAGTGCTTTTAATGTTATAAAATACATGCTAGCCATGTTATTCCTTTTGAATGAAAAGAGGGAGGGGGTGTACTCTTGAAAAATGCAGACGTTAGAATTAGAATTTGTCATAAAGTTAGTAGCTGGCAGCTTGTGGTAAGGTGAGCTCGACAGAGAAATGCATGTTGCCCATTTACATAGATGTAAAGGGGAGAGAACGTTCTTGTCAGGAATATTCTGTTAAAAAGGTAAGAATCTTATATGAAGACCGTTCAAGTCAAGTTTTGTCGTCGAAGTAGTTACGGCTAACTCTGCTCGCATGTAACGTTAATGCAGTAGCTACAGGGATGTATTGCTTGCAAACGGTAAGGAAAGCAGTAATTAGCCTGAACAAAGGAAACACTTCCCCCTTTGCTTTGGCTTCAGTGAAATAGGCTACTATTCAGCGTTTTACACTAAATAAAATATATCAGTGGAGGGAGGGTCGTCGATGCCGCCGATATTTTATATTATGCAACATCTAGCCTAGCATGCCATATGAAAAAACGACTACCAACAAGCTATCGATAGCAATATGATATAGACAGAGCTGTGCATGTGTTAGAAACGTCGGTTTCAAATGTAAGAAATGCACTTATCAATTTACTAAGGATGTTTTCTTATATAATGTAGGAAGCAGGTTAAAAGTGCATTGTTGGATGCAACAAACTTCATTGCCATTTAAACCATGTTAGAATGCCATTTAAACAGGTTAGATATGGTAATATAGTTTCATTCCACCCCCTTCCCCTACTTTTTCCACCAGGTGCAGTTTTAGGACATGAAAGTGAAGTGAAATATGGTATGGAACACCAATTATTATTAAAAAAAAATGTAAATTATTATTATTTTCTTTTTTGTATGAGCAGATGGTTGAAAATGCCTTGAATAGGAAGCCTGGTGGAAAAGATATTCTTGAAGAATACAGGGTAGAAAATGCATTAAGCCACCGCACCCGGAGACAGCTTGTTAACATATTGGCAAGTGATATGACGAGAGACATGGGTAAGAGTTAACAATAGTGGTGCACCGATGTATCGGCCGTACATCGGTATCGGCCGATATTCGCCTTGTTTAATGTCATCGGCGCATCGGTAATAAACTTGACTTTCACCAATGGCACTGACCGATGTTCGCACACGCCAATGCAACAAGGAAGTGCACATGCGTGCGCAACAGGTACTACATGTGCTACATAGGGTGTGTTCGAAAACTCTTAAAATGCTGTCTTACTACCTTCCTTCTCTTCTTTAAGAGAAGGAAGGACTGTTCGAAATCCGTTATTCTGTCTCTTCCGTGTTTAAAAGACACCTTCAAATATTTTAAAAACGTCTTAAAAATTTTTTAAGGTGAGGTCATCGATGCAGCCTTGATGCTGCCTATTAACCATACATCTATGCGCCAGCTCCCTCCGGCCACTGCAAATTGTAAACAAAGATGACAGACCAAACTCCGCTGACGGCTGTGTTTTGTATGTAAATGTACATCTTTCAGCGTTTTCTCGCTTCGATTTTTCAAAAGTTACAGAGAAACAGACACTGTGGCTCTGTCCATTACCGAACACTTTACGAAGTACACTGCAATACAGTGCACTTACATCTGTAGTGCACTCCGTCGCTGATTAGTGCTGTCTCAAATGGAACACTTACGTTAACCACTTGGCGGAAGTGACGGACGCAAATCTGCTCGCGGCACCCGCGAATCTAAGGCGGAAGTGACGGACGCAAATCTGCTTGCGAAACCCGCAAAACCTTACAAAATGAACGCACTTCTTGCCCTCCTCTTGTCCCTTTCTCCATCCCATGTGGAAACTTAAGACACCTCCATAATCGCGGCAGGAGCCTCCGCCTTCTGGCTGAACTCGAGATGGTATGTAAATTTCATTGTGATTTTGCCTTACCTTCACAGCCTAGCCTCATGTAGTAGTTGCAATGAAATTCTCAATTATCTTTGTCAGAAGTAGCCTACTTCTTTGCAATCCACATACACACCATATGGAAATAAAACATCACAAATCTGTACATGTATGTCCCTAGATTTCAATTAGTTTTAAGAATTATCCACTGAAATCATAGGCATCATCTGCTTGAATTCACACAGTAATAGGCCTACCTTGACTGACTGTACTTTTATACACATCTCTGTTGAAGTTAAGTTTACCCTGATACAGGAATCAATTAGTAATTGAACACACAGACATAATAATTGTTACAAACATGCATCAATTCTAATATAATCAGAAAAGGCAATAAACGACTACAAAACCTCAATGACACAACATTTTATTGATAAAATGACTTGCATATTAAAGTAGCATAACGGAACAATTGCTAATCGCTAACAATATGCTAGCGGCTAAAACTAACAAAATCTCTTTAGTCAAGAAAAAACTAGTTAGTCAAGAGCTGTCCTAACACAGTCAAACATCAAGCAAGTGCAACACAAGACAAAGCAAGACGGCAAAGCTACTTACTAGTTCGGCAGATAGTAAAAACCGGGCGGCTTCAGGCAAACCTACATAACCTAGTCATTTGCCTACGGACCCTGGTATGGCAATGGCACGGAGGTGATTCTCCATATTAAAAGTCATTGTAGCGCCCAAATTTTTTAAAGCTGTTAATTTTAAGGTAAAACTGCTTATCCTAACCCTAATCCTGAAGTACAATTACTGCATAATGCCACTTTAATATATTAATGTAATCTTCCCTTCCCCTCCCCACACACCCTACAGCAGCCACCCAGCCCCAGGCGGCGCTGCCGGATCAACGTTTCAATGCCACTGCTGGCGTTGTATTTTGATGGCCACAGTGACATGAGGGTGGACTTCAGGCTCACCAGAGAGTCATTCAATGCCTTCATGGCTGTGCTGGGCACTGACTGTGACCATGGTTGGGGCCCCGAGATCTCCTGCTTAGTTTTTCTTTTCTGGCTTGCCAGTGCCCCGGGCCTCCGTTCACCGGGTGGTGCACAGGATGAGTGCGCAGATCGCTGCGCTCCTTTACACGGTTGTCCGACATCCTACAGGAGAGGAACTCCCACGCCTAGGTGCCTGCTTCACCCGTCTAGCTGGGTCAGCAGCCTTCAGCAGAGTGGTGTGGGCTATTGATGGCTGCCACGTCAGAGTGAAGCCCCCAGCGGAGGATGCTGCCTGCTACTTCAACAGAAAGCTGTTTCACTCGATCCAGCTGCAGGCCATCTGTGATGACAAATGCAAGTTCCTAGATGTGTGTGTGGGCTACCCAGGCTCAGTGCATGATGCCAGGGTCCTGAGAAACAGCCCCATCTTTTATGAGCAGTCCTACCCTCCACCAGGATACTGTATACTTGGGGATGGTGGCTACCCCTGCCTGTCCCAACCCATCTGCCTCATGACCCCCTTCAGGCAACCTGTCCGTAACCACCTCCAAGCATGCTACAACTGCTGCCTGTCAAAGACGAGGTGTGTTGTGGAGAGGTCCTTGGGGATACTCGAGACGCAATGGCGGTCCATCTTCTTGAAGGCCCTGGAGGTGAATGTGAGATTTGTGCCAGAGGTGATTGTGTGCTGCACTGTGCTCCATAACATCTACCTCACCAACGGTGACCTGCTGGAGCCAGATGCAGATGTCGGGAGGGCAGCAGAGGACCAGCCAGCACCAGCACCAGCACCTCCAGGAAACGTCTCTGGGGCAGAGAATAGAAACAGGATACGCTCCAGACCACGGCTACTTTAAAATTCACACATTAAATGTTTATAGGGGGTTCTAAACACCAGAATTCCCCTATAATTGGCAAACAATCTATGAGTTTGTAATATTTCAGTGCTTCTTAACCAAATTATTTTGTCGATATGCCTCTAAAACTCCACAAGAGACCACCCACAGAAACCTTGAACCCTTAACTTTTCAAATGTATGCAGTTTAAAACTAAGAAGCATAGAACTAACCCCTTGCACATTTCAGTCTTTGAGTGAGGTTTGAGCTCCTAACAGCCCACCCATTAGCAAATGACAACTACTCATATGATAAGGGTCTGTACTTTCCGATAACACCGTTATTGTAACCAGCAATAATGGTTGATGTGACTTGCGAGGCGTCAGTCAGCCGACTTTCTAACATTAGCACGTTAGCCTACGTTAGATAGCCTAACTTTCTTTCAGCGTTGTCATACCAACGTTACACGCTATCTTAAAAGACCATTCGAAATCAACAGGTTTTTTTTTTTAGATACCTTCACCCGTAACAATATCTCGCCTCAGAACAGCAGAAACAATGGGCCTCATTCTCGAACGCAGTTAAGAAGAATTTAAGAAGGAATTTCTTCTGAATTGGATTTAGGAAAACATTTGGCATTCATGAAAGTTTTCTCATCTGGGATTTGTTCTGAACTTCAGAAGACTTTCCGAACTCGAAATAGCAGTCGTAACTCGGCCAGAGTTTTTTCAAATGCGATTCTTAAAAAAACCTTTTGTGGAATCGCATTTAAGAAAACTCTCCGTGTTAGAAGTGTTAATGAATTTGTGAGAAATCGTTGGTGATTGCGTTCACATCAACTCTACAGACATCCTCGGATTAAAGTAATTATAATAATAATAATTACGAGAATATTTGTATCATTAACAATTACGTTTCACATGTATAGTCATGATTCTACGAGGCACCGTGATGTCATAAAATAAATAAAAGGACTACACCAGAATGCTGCGCTCGTCTAGTGAGCGTCGTTTGGCACTGCTGTCTGCAAGTACGGCAATCCAGAATTTTCACTTGTAGTTCCACGTTAGTGGAACGAACTGCCTAGCACTACCAGAGCAGGGGCGTCCCTCTCTACCTTTAAGAAGCTTTTGAAGACCCAACTCTTCAGAGAGCACCTCCCTTCCTAACTGGCACTTCGACTAGTGCTTAACTTGCACTTACAGCAGTTACATTCCTGCACTTCGTTTTTATTTTCTATTTCGTTTTTCTATTTCCTATGTAAAGTAGTATTTATTGTTACACTAGGTCTCTATTGCTCGTAGCTTGACTGTTCTCTCCCTTGTACGTCGCTTTGGACAAAGGCGTCTGCTAAATGACTAAATGTAAATGTGAATGTACACGAACACTGCAAATGTAAGTGAATAAATAAATGAGCACTAAACTCAAATCACGTTGATATAGAATGGACACATCTACATCCTGCAACGGTCCACCTCTGCACCGTTGAAGTTAAATCTGAGTTTACTGAGACACCGGTGCTCGCTTTCCACTTTGACATGACCCGTTTACGAGTTGCTTTCGCGTAGATTCGGTCGATTCCGACTGCACACGTCACTACGGTTGCGTGCCCTTTATAAGGAGCTGGCGGGGCGTGTATGTATGTATGCAAATTCAGGAGCACGAGAACGCGCTTTCAATTTAAGAAAACTCTTCTGGTGGAGCACAGCTCAGAACACTTCTGCTGTGTAGGAACACATTTTCAAGCGTTCATGAATTTATCGGATGTCTTTTCCTTACGTTGTTTTTCCGAAGCCCGTAAGAAACATTTCAGAAGAAACTTCAGAAAATGTTTGAGAATGAGGCCCAATGTCGGTAGTGTCAGCTGTGTGCGATTTCTTCACTGTGTCAGAGAAAGATCGCCGTTTAGCTATTTGCAGGACATGTTTATGCTAGCTTTGGTTGCATGGCATACTCTCTGCAACTAGGAATACATGATGGCGTTCTGACCCAGCCCAGCGTCGAGAAAGCGTTGGCGATATGCCGAAAAATTGTCGGCCACTTCAAGCATTCACCGCCTGCCTACTCGCGCCTTCAGGCTGTACAGACGAAGGTAAAAAGATTACAGCAAGATGTCCCCACTAGGGGGGCACTGTGGCGCAAGCAGTAGCCCCGACCACATTAGGGCTTGACGCCCATGGAGGACACGGGTTCGAATCCGGCCCAATGTCATTTCTCCTGTCCACTCCCCAGCTCTTCCTTCCTCTCATTTCCTGTCCCACTCTTCACTGCACTATCGATTAAAGGCACAAAAAGCCCAAAAATAAATCTTGTCCCCACTAGGTTGAACAGTACATTTTTCATGATGGAAAGCTTTCTGGAACAAAAGCATGCACTAGCTACATATGCCGCTGACCACGACCTCCCCGCAAACCTCACTGCGCAACACTGGGGATTAATTGAAAACGTAATCACTCTTCTCTCCCCATTCGAACAACTGACACGAGATATCAGCTCATCAGAGGCATCGGTTGCTGACGTGATCCCCTCGGTGAGAGCTCTGAGACGCCTTTTAAGCAAGGCTTCTGATACAGACCATGCTGTTAAAACAACAAAGACTGCATTATTAGAGTCTGTGAACAAACGGTTCAGTGAGTACGAGTTTAATCCCACTTTCTTAATTGCAACGTTACTGGACCCCCGCTATAAGGACCGCTACTTTGATGAGGATGTTAAACTACGAGCTCGAGCAGCACTTGACACGTTGGTGAACACCTCTGCTGGGGATGAGACGCATTGAGAGACTGCTGATGAAGATGACCACGAACAGACGAGAAACAACTGTAACGGCCCAGTCTGCACGACATGTTTGAGGAGATTCTGCAGGAAAAGGGACTTTTCATCTATCACGTGGAAGGCAACGCTAAAAAACCGTTCGCTGTCAACACTTGAGATGTGAAATTAAGTTGGTAGTGTTAAACGAGTGTCATCTCGCCCCTCCTCGCATCACTGACACTTTACAACCTCCACAAATAGCCATTTTGTCATCATCCTCTGAAGTACTCCCACACAGCCGACATGTTGAATTACGCTGTTGGCGCTCATAGTAACCTAAACATTTGCTTCGCGTGCGCATAATTTGCAGATGCCGATAGTTCAGTTTTGAAGCTTTTATCTGCCGATACCGATGTTGTGCAGATATTATCGTGCATCCCTATAAATTGTCTGATAAATTCCACCCCAAACAGACTGGGACAGTGACATGGCTTCTGTGCTGCTGCTGCTTCATCTTTTGCCACCTTCAGCTGGACGGAAGAGGAGGACCAAAATAAGTCCAAGTGATGCAGCAGACAAAATAGTGCACTTTCACAAGGTAAATACTGTATGTTTTTCTAGTTTTTCCTCTCCATGTGAAGTATGTTTTTGACAAGACTTAGTACAGGCCAATTGTTCAGGAGCAATGATCTTCCAGTAAGGCACATGATTTCAAACTAAAGGGGTCATTTATACTCGGCATTACTGAAAAGTGTGTGTGTTTTTAAAAAGAAAAATGTAAAATCAAATTTGTTTTTAGTCATGCTGCAGCATCGATGAACACCTGCAAGAAAGAGATGGTAAACAACCATACATCCTCGCTGTTGGCCGAACCCAGAGCAGGATTGACACCTAGATCGCAGTGGACAGTTGACGCAGTTGCTGTTGGAATATCTATCTGACAATTTTCTGCCAAAAACTGCTCTTTTGTCACGGATCTATGCTTTTGATTATGGCTATTATAGCGCATAAAATCGTCCAACAAGGGTGAACTTGGACAGTACTGGCAATAGTATAGGCCTAAACTCCATTCAGACTCTTTGTTTAGTAAGAAACATTCCTTTAATTTTTGGTGATATTGTGCCAGAAGGGAATCAGAACTGGACCTTGCTATTGTTTTTACTGCAAATAATTAACATCATTTTCTCTCCGTCTGTTACAATTGGCATGACTGTTGCATCTAAAGCATTTAATAATTGAACACCATGACTTGTTCAAACAGTTGTATCCAGGGAGAAACCTGATTCCCAAACATCACTTTATGTTGCACTACCCAACTTCTATCAGAAAAATTGGGCCGTTAATACATGTGTGGAGTATGAGAGGTGAGGCTAAACATAGGGTATTCAAAGACACCCTTAAAAACTTTAAGAACATCACAGTGTCACTTGCCAAAAAACATTAATCAATAGCATACAAGTGGGAGACATGTCCTTTTAACCATGTTGAATATGGGCCCTTGAAATTGTTTAATGTTGACGATGGTGAAATGATGATGAAATGATCACCCAAGGCTTGCCTGCTGTTGCAGAAGACACTTTCTCTGCAAACTGGGTTAATACTAATGGGACTGAATACAGAGCAGGATTGGTCATTTGCTGTGGTTCTAAACATGAGATGCCTGTGTTTTGTAGAATAAAAACAATAGTTTTGGTCAATAGTGTCACCTTCTTTGTAGTTCACTTCCTGCCTCACCAACTGGCACTTGGAGGGCTTAAGCTTCAGTCCATGCTCCCGAAGCCTGTCAAAGACGATGATCACTGAATGAAAATAAAATATTATAACGTCGTCCAGGTAAATAAGGAGGTGGGTGAAGTTCAAGTCCCCAAAGCAGCAGGTCATGAGTCTTTGAAACGTGGAGGGTGCATTTTGCAGGCCAAATGGCATCCTATTGGCTTCAAAAAGCCCCATGGGTGTGCTGAACGCGGTGGGTTGAGAAGTATTTGGCTTGACCCAATGACTCTAGCGCCTCCTCAATTCTTGGCAAGGGAAACGCGTCTTGGGTGCTGTAGGAGTTCAGCTTCCTATAGTCAACACATAGTCTTAATGACCCATCTTTCTTGGTCACGACCACCACTGGGGAGGCATAGGGACTCTTACTGGGCCGGATGACTCCTGTTTCCGCCATCTCCGTCAGCAGCTGCCTCACATCTTGCCACTGAGAGGGGGGTATCTTTCGGTATGGTAGCCGGAAGGGCCTGGAGTCCACCAGCGGAATCATGCTGCACAGTGGTTGTGTGGCCATAGTCCACTGGATGTTGTGAGAACACGTCTGCATTCTTGTCCAGCTCTGGTTCTCATTCTCCACTGCTGCTTCACTCAGGTCAACACCACAGTTGGCGACCACTTGATCCAGGCTCAGACATGCCTCTTTGTTCCCGGCTTCACCCCGCTTCTTGTCACCAAACTCCACCACATTGTGCACCAGGACAGCATTGGCCAGATGTGTGTGTGGTCGGATGGTGATATCATGCTGGGAAAGGTTCATCACCCTGACCGAGGCAAAACCCCCCTTAACATCCGCAAGGACTTTAGCGACCAGCAGGTCCTGGGGGAGTTTTAAGGAGGCCTGGCATTCGATTAGGGCAGTATACGTCTTCCTCCGAGGACCAGCTTCCCCTCCAGGGATCCGTATTTTTCGGCCAGTGTATACAGCAGGACCTACAATGTCATGCCTTCACTTTGCACGGCGCTCCTCACCTTCAGCAGGGCTGTATACCACTCTGAATGCTGCTTTTTGACTCTGCAGAAACTGCTGGCCATAGACTGCTTGGAGGGGTACTGAAGAGCGGTAGTCGGAATCAGGAACGACAAAAGCAGGCAGAGCTTTATACTCTGTCCCAAGCACTTTCAGATCAACCCGCAACACACCACGGTAGGGCAAGACTTGGCCTCCGGCACCTTCAATGGGTATTCTTGAAGATTGTAGCTTCTGCTGCTTTAGGACTGGTTAACTCTGCCAGTAGCTGTGTGTGATGCTGGTTATCTGGGAGCCAGAGTCAACGAGAGCTCTGCACTCCAAGCCATTTACTTCCACATTTCCTTCATTCCTGAGACCCACAAGGGGTGTTTCCTCTTTAGTGTGGACCTTCTCAGCAGGTGGGTGGGGCCCTTGCCGCACGCCCATGTGGTTGCCCCAGCTGCCATGGGCTTTAAGCGTTTAAAGGCTGCGAGGGATGGGGTGTGTGGCCGACAGCCGGGTGGGGGTCTGTAAGCACTGCTCGGCAAACTCAAGCTAGGTGTCCCAGCTTTCCACAACGGTAACAGGTAAAGCTTGAGCTTTGACTCGCCCTACTCTGCGCTGACGGGGCAGTTAGTGGGGAGACAAGGGGTGGAGAGGCTATCCTCAGCTCCAGGGTGGACAACTTGACCATTTGTTCCTCCTGGTTAAAGGCTAGCCGTTTGACCATCTCTGTCAGCTCTGATAATTCAGATGCAGGCTTGTTTCTCTCTCTTCTCTCGTTCCCGCCATCCTCTGATGTAACATGCACCTGTGTGAATGTTTTCTTTGCTTTGTTGAGGGGCTGGAACTTATTACCTTCTCTCACTAGGTTGCGGAGCTCAGCTCACGGAAGCTCAAGAGTCTGGGTGTCATTGGTGCAATTCTCAGGTCTAATGAGCCTCGGGTGTCACTGTACTCTGCCCTTAGTTCCTGAAATGCTTTATCTGGGGTCTGTTCATGGGGAAGTAGGTTAAGTACCAGCTTTCGGGCCACACAGGGTGCCGCACGGCCCTAGAAAAACGAAGGTGAGTGGGGAGCTCTAGCGCCTCCAGGAGGTACTGCATATCACAAACCCAGTCCTCCACCAGTATCTTGCAGTCTGGGTTTCCAGTGAAGACGAACATTTTTCACCTGATGAGTTTGCATGAGACCACCATAGGATGCCATGGGAGGGCTTTGACTGTGCATGGCTCGAATAGGAGTCTTCGACGGTGGCACACGTGGGTAGGTGTTCATGTCAAGTCTCGTCCTGTTCGATTGTTTAGATGTCTACTGTGTTGTCATTATTTATGTTCTGTGTTTTTGTTTACTCATCTCTCCTCTCGTTTCAGACACGTCATGCCCTACCCTTGTGTGTGCTCCGCCTTGTTGATTGTCTGGCACGCCTTGATTGTTTTCACCTGGTGTATATAGTTTGTGTGTCCCTGTCTCTCATTGCCAGTTCGTCTTAGTCTCTCCATGTTTCTAGCGTTCCAGCGATTTCCCGTGTTTGATAGATCTCCTGTTGCCGACCTCTGCTTGTTTTACCGATTACGCCTCTGCCTTTCTCCTTTCGGATACCCTGCCTCATCTTGGACTGCCTACCCGTGTACCGACCTCTACCGCATACCCAACGGATTACGTCACTGCCTTTTCCGTGTCTGGATACCGTGCCCCATCATTGACTGCCTTCCTGTGTATCGACCCTGGACCGATCTGACTACGAACTCTGCTGCCGTCTTTCTTTACTTGGATTTGTATACTTGTGTATGGACTGCCGATACGTGTACCAAATCCGAAACAGTAAAGAGATTTAATTGCACATACCTCTGTCTCCTTGTCGTGCGTTTGGATCCACAGTCTCTGCTGAAAGCATTACAGTACAGGCTGGAAGATGTGGTTGGAGGGAGGGCAACCGCAGGGGTGCTGGTGTACAGGCCTGGGGCGGGCGTTGGGGAATGTGGTGGATCAGGGTGCTGGTCAGTGTGGTATATGGCAGGCACAGTGGCTGTATGGTCAAACGATACTTATTACACGGCTTTTCTTAATGCTGTAGAATGCTCCATTCACTTGAATGGGGCTTCCCAACATTCTGTGGTCAACTATTTTTCCATATTTGACCGTTGCTATGCATAATTGACCGCTGTCAAGGGAGGTGGCCTTTTTGCCTTGGATTCACGTCTTTCGTAGCACTCTAAGTTGTCCGGTAACTTATCAACCCCAGCGTATTCCGTTGCTTAGCGACGTCAGCTGATCTGAAGCCTACTGGGAAAAAATGTAGCCTACATACCAGGCAACTATGGATGAGTTTCTGAATTTACTTTAATATTTTTGGGAAATACGGCGATTTTGATACTTGGTTAAAGGCTGAGTTGTTGCCATCGCCAGTGAAGAAAAGACAAAGAGAGGACAGCAGCATAGAAGAGGGCAGTGAAGCGATGTGGCACAAAGTTTTGGTTGACGGAGACATTGACAAAATAGAAGAGGATCGACACGGAATTAACACTAAAAAGAGCACGGTATGGGCCATGTCAGTTTTCCAAGACTGGTTGATAGAGAAAAAAATGCCATTAGACATGTTAAACTATAGTGCCGAAAATCTAAATCAGGTGCTACGCTCTTTTTATCCGTCAGTGCAGAAAGGCAAAGCATACTCAATTGCAAGCTACGGCACACTTTATGTTTGGGGTCAATTTGACCCCATTTAATGTTTAACGTCTCTAAATAAATGTTTGACAATTTTTTTTGCTTCATATTTATTTACTTTTCCTAATTTAATGGGGACTGTAAGTAGACGATGGGTTGACTCAAAAATGATCCGCATACGGATGTAATTCTAGAATGTTGATTGGTTAAGATGAGTTACCAGGCAGGAACTGGCTAATAGCAGGACCTCAATTTTTTCGCTGAGCTACAACGTCGTTTGCCTGACTTTTAAACTATCGTTTTATTTTTTTATTTTAATTCTGTGAAGTTATAAGTTTTAATACTCAACTATTTTGTTAACCGAATTTTTACGAAGTCATACGGCTAAACAAACAACTGACTTGTTCACCGAACTTTTCAACCGTGGAAAATACATAGCAGCAAGCTAACGTAGCTAAACGATGCGTTAGCTTAGCCTGGTAGTCAACCTGTTGACAGCCTATCTTGGTCGCATCGGGTTTGTTTAATTAATTAATTAATTAATTAATTAATTAATTAATAAATAAACAAACAAACACGTCTCTTACCTTGAACGTCTACTCCTCATGTCACGAAGTTGCTACACTAACTGTATGTAACACTATGCACAAATGCAAAATATATCCAAGACAATATAGCATATCAATGCAGCAACCTAGAAATGCTAAGCCCCTGAACTCCTATGCATACTACAGGTTATTGAAATCAGTTTCCGAGAATGGCAAACAACAAATATGTTTGCGAAGAAAAGAACAACCTTCCTCGCAATTTGTTTGTAATGTTAGTTACAACCAGTCAACAGTTTTACAGAGGTATAGAAAACATTGGTGATAGAAACTAGGATCGAAAAAAGGTTCCCAATTAACGTCTTTGAAACCAATCTATTTATTTAGTGACATAATCTTGACAGTGACGCATAACTGCTCTGAACTTTGACTGACAGCTGAGTACTTACACATTACAGCCATCAGTAGAGCTAGCAATAAATACATTTTCCAAACCAAGTGCAGTAATTACACTAGGGTGCAGATGTATATGCACACACATGATAAACAACATCTGCACGAATTTAAATACAATTCAATAGCAAACATTGAAAAAACTATGACAGTGTATGTTTTTTTTATATTTGATGCAAGACATTCAGTGTCGGGTGATTGCAGGGAGATAGGTGCCTGTCTTCAGGTGCAGTGTCTTGTATGCTGTGGTCAGTCTAAATTAATTGAGTCTTGATGTGTTCCATTCAGTAGACCTGTGGAAATATACTGCAAAGCATATACTTGTTTTAAAAACATGATTACTAACACCATTCAAAACAAGACCTGTTTAGTTGAAAGCCCACTCACCACGTCAAGGTACAGGTTATGGGTGGGGTGTTAGTGAGACAAGACAAGACAAGGTGTAGGAGCCATTTCTATCCACCTTTTAGTTAGGTTTATTTTAATGTTACTTATTTTAGCCACTTGGGCGAGTATTGCACTGGGTGTGGCTCGTCACAGGAAATTGGGTATATCTACAGGTGTGATTACTCAATTAGGGAAAGGTGTGGATGGCGGGGAACACACGCCGTCCACACTGAGGCTTATAGGATAGCCTCCACACAAGGTTAATGAAAAAGAAAAGGATGCTTAGATACTTTTAAATAACAAATGTGTATAACAGACATATGTGACAGACATACAAACTTCACAGGGACATACATAGAACATGGTATACATATAACATACATTTAAAGGGGAAAATGGAGAGAGAACCAAACTTACCTGTCCCCTTACAAAAAACAGTAAATACAACCTGTGACTCACGTCTAACCCCAGGTGTGCGCTGACAGATTGCACGCCGCACTTGGGAACCGTAAAGGACTTCCTACAAGCGCAACGCACGCACTGCTCGCTGACCACAACTGTAAGACAGTAAAAACAAGGCACATCTTTCTAACCCCAGGTGTGCGCTAACCACACCTGTAAGACAAAGTCTAACCCATGTGACCGGTGACAGAAGCAAGGCATGTCTAACTCCAAGTGACTGGCATTGACTAGGGAACGCCAGCAAGCAGGGCACAACTTTACCTTATCTAACCGAACCTGTAAAGCTACAGTACGACGCATTTAACCCCAGGTGTCCGCTGACCAAACCTGTAAAGCTACAGTACAACGCATTTAACCCCAGGTGTCCGCTGACCGAACCTATAAAGCTACAGTACAACGCATTTAACCCCAGGTGTCCGCTGACCAAACCTGTAAAGCTACAGTACAACGCATTTAAACCCAGGTGTCCGCTGACCAAACCTGTAAAGCTTTATTTTAACGCAGACCAACGAGACGGGGCAGTAGCACCACGCCATCTGGCTTAATGCCATTGATACAGCTTAAAGTTCTTTCCGTAACACAACTATGTGCTGTCCAGTCACGACACCACAACGTGTATGCGTCTGTGGTAAGGGCGTGGAACACGGCTTTGTCCTGTGAAAACAAATAAACCCAGAGTAAACTTTTACAAAACAATAACAGATACTGGTAGGTTGTCAGACTAGAGAGAAAATAGAAACTACTTACAGTGGAACGTTGTTTGTGATCTGCAGCAATCACTGCAACGCACGTATTCACAATCTACAAGAAAGAAAAAGAAATTTGATGACAACATGATAGGAAAAAAGTAAAATAAAAATGTATTTCTAAGTTTTACTTACATCATCGGTCAGCCAGTTGAACTCTGGGCCTGCCAGACTGTCTAAGTCGCGAAACGTGGCACGACAACTTCCAATGCTGATCAAGACCGTGTCTTTGTCCACATCATTGCGGATCTGTTGCGTCAGTACCTGATGGATTGGAAGCATGTGTACAGAAGTTACACATAATGTCCACCCCAAACTACTACTAAATGGAAAAGACGGTTCACATGGTAGACTATAGACCATTTTACCTTTGCAGCAAAAGGCACAGGAAACTTCTCCTCCAAAGTAAGAGACTACATACAGAAAAACAGTGAATGATTTAAATAACCAACAGATCAAAAGAAGAAAGCAGAAGAAACTAATACATTGAAACGAACACTAATACATTTTAGAAAATGTACCTCGTCCTCTGAACTTATGGAGACAGTAGGAATATCTGAAATTGGGAAAAACACACAAACACAAACCATTCAGCATCTACTATACATGGACATCTATGTATGTACAAATATGTTTGTTCTCTGTACAAGGTTGTGCCCTCACCTGTGTCTGCTGTCTTGCTGTGTGTGTGATCAACATCTGCACCTTTTAGGAAAAAGGAACATAAAACACATTCAACACTCTACATTGAACTTGACATGACAGTACATATGTGGAGATGTATAAATGAAGAAATACCTACATTCAGCACCTACAGCTTCCATCGAGATGTCGCACAATACACTCAATTCCTGGACATCAGAAGCGATGCCGACATCTTTGGGCGTGTCTGTTCGACGAACATATGGCTTCAAATGGCGAACATTCAACCTGTCAACCAATCTGGACACTCCTTTGGCTGTCATGGACTCCACCTTAAACGGTCCAGCCCAACGTTCATTCATCGCATTTCCTAACTTCACCGCGTTCTTGTTCTGCCACGAGGACCTCATCGCCCTCCTTGACATCAAAGCATTTAACATTACGCCTCTGCTGGGTTTCAAACTGCAATTTCTGTCTACCCTGGGCAATTGCAATGTTCTCCTGAACCTTGGCATGAACTTTGGCAAGTGAGTCTGCCCTCCTCTGCAGCGTCTCTTCACTGTTCGCGATCTCAAAGTCATCTACCTTTGGATCGGCGCTGCTGCCGTGATGAACCCGATAAATTGCAAAATATGGGCTCACCTGTGTGGAACGCTGCTTTGAGGTGTATATCGAAGCATGCTGTTGGATGGCGCTTAATGTTCTGGTTTGAGCGCTTGAGTGCCAAAACAGTTTGTGTCACCATAAGTCCTACCCCTGGACCGTTCTTGCCTCTCAGAGGCCTAGCCATGACCCACTTGGAGAACAAATCAGTAAAACTTATGATATGGGTGTAACCCTTGGATGTCGTTTTGAGCGGCCCAATTAAATCAACTCCCATGACCTGCCCGGGACCCTGGACCTTAATAGGGTGTAGCGTAGGTGCTACAGTCTTAATTCTGTCATGCCTCTGACATGGCTCACAGGAACCAACCCAATCCTCTACATCCTTTTTCAAAGTCAGCCAATAAAAATGCTGGACTGCCTTCTGTGCAGTCTTCTGTACACCAGGGTGCTCTCCAGTGGCTGCACTGTCATGGCACTCATACAGTACCCTGTCCCTCTCCTCAGGGGTACGTACAACCAGACGTCTCTTACCTGAATTAACATAGTACAACATACCCATATCTAACACATACTGCTTTGCTGCTCTACCGACAGAAGACATCGGTATCCTACTACTTCCTAGTTGGTGGGAACCATTTGCAAGGTAATAAAATATAGCGTCCAGACGTGCAAAACTCTCCATCTCTCAAGGATGTCTAAATATAACACAATATGTCACTTCACAAACACACAAAACACAACGTAGCACACTGTCACAAACGAGAAGGGGGAGAGAGAACATGACAGCATTAGTTTGATGAACACATAGAAAGTCTGTAAATGTTCGTGTATATGTCTGTAAATGTACATGTACATAAAAACATGAGATTTAAATCCCTGATCGCTGCATTTAACGTGCTAAATGTCATCCATAAAGTTTTGGCGCGCAGCGCAACCTAGCGCTTTATTTTCCCTTAGTCACTGCCCACAACAGGCTTTGACAGCAGGCTATGCTACAATGTACAATGTCATTAACACATCGTGAAAAAAGAGCAAAAACATCGAAACTATTGCAATAGTACCGGGAGATTTAAATCCCTGATCGCTGCATTTAACGTGACTGATTCGTGCCAAATGCGCACTGACCAGAAGCGTTTGACAGCAGGCTATGCTACTGTGGGCTAACATTACTTGTAAGAAAAATGTCACGAAATTAAAAGTGAAGGTCCTCTATTTAATAGCATGGTAACTAAGCATATAGCACTACTAAAGGGAAGGCTCGCTGTTGGCGACTTGTAACATTACCTGAGGTTATTTGTAATGCAAGTAAATCAACTTACCTTAGCTGGATGGGGATGTGTAATCTGCTGATGAAGTTTAGGTAACTTCAACAGAGGCTTTTGTCTTCAAAAAGGATCTTTTGTCTTCAGGTCTTGAAGTTTTCAAGTCTTCCAAACTTAGTCAGCTTGCATAAATTACTGTCATTTAAGCTAACCAATGAACTATTTTTTACAAAAACCTATCGATTGTGTATGTATGTGTGTTTGGTTAGCTCAAGCTAGCACTCTTACAAACACAGTACAGTAGCTATCTAGTTAGCTATCGTAGCCATGTCAGCCTATGTAAGATACTGTAATTTTAGCTAACCAATTAAATAACTTTCACACAAAAAACCCATCGATTATGTGTGTTTGTGATGTGTAACATATATCCTTTATCAATCACTCTCAGTTTATGTTATTTAACGCTACAGATTACACCTAACACACGTGTAATTCAGTTGCTATTAATGTTGAACAGCAACGTTAAACGTGACAACACATTAAATGTCAGGCAAACGACGTTGCAGCTCAGCGGGAAAAGTAGAGGTCCTGGTATTAGCCAATCAAATAAATGGTGTTTTCCGTTCCTGCCTGGTAACTCATCTTAACCAATCAACATTCTAGAATTACATCTGTATGCGGATCGTTTTTGAGTAAACCCATCGTCTACTTACAGGGACAACTGGGCACAAATAAAATGAACATGATGATCTGTTTTCAATGTCCTGTGCACATGCTGTACGCATACAGTGTTGTTTTGGGGTCAATTTGACCCCAGGCTGTTTTAGCTCTATAAAACATATAAGAAATATCAACATTTTACACATATTTGTTTTTGTTGTTTTGGATGATTTTGAGGTCACTATAACATGCAATTTTATAATCTTCAAAAAGCTTTAGGGCCCTAACCTAACAACCATAACTGTAGTAGTGCGAGAAACACTGATAGTTCACACAACATGGGGTAGGGGAAAACATAATTCTTGCAAGAACTTTGATATACGCTGTGGGGGAGGGGAAAACATAGGTGTGGAGCAAACATATAAAAGCTTGCACAGCAGCCTTCTAAACCGTTTCTGTTGGTGCTCTGTGTGCTCTCTCTCAACTGAAAATGAATTCCAAGGAGAGGTTTAATGTCAATGAGGTCTTGTCACATCTCTTTGACCATGAAAGTGACATATACCCCTTTTCCACCAAAGCCGGGCCGGTGCTGGTTCCGGGCTGGTTCCGACTCTGGAACCAGTTCTTCCGTTTTCCACACAAATAATCCTGGCTCCGGTTCCAAAAAGCTGGTTCCAAGTCAGCACCAGCTTTTAGGTGGGCCAGAAACAAGAACCAGTGACGTCGGGTGCCAGGGGGCGGGATTATCGTCCCGTCCCGTGCCAAAACAAATACACATTTATGCCGCCACTTTTAAAAAGACAGCCAACAAAATGGACACGAAAGTTAAACAGCAGTGGTCTGAGGAGGAGACGAAATGTGGTCCTCCACAGAAATTCAAAACAAGTTAGAAGGTGCCGTTAGGACTAAGCTTATATTTGACAAAATAAAGCTGGAGATGGCCGCGGCTGGCTATGACAGAGGTACAGACCAAATTAATAAATAAAATTTTAAAAAGAATATAGGGACCAGAAAAAGGACCTTGGGAGAAGTGGCAGTGGTCGTCCTAAAAAAAGTCCATATTTTTACATTTTGGAGTCGGTATTAGGCGACAGACTGGCTTGTCAGGTGACGGGGGCGTTGAATTCGGCCACAGCAATGCTGGAGGCTATAGTGGATGACAGCGGACAAACTTTCGCTGCTTCAGGTAGGTCTTCTCATTACGTCAAGTCATTCAATATATTTATTAACTGTATCTCGTTTTAACATTACATTAAATCGCTTGGGTAACGTTGAAGTTGTTGACGTTAGCAGCTGACGCTAGTTGATAAATAGCTGATAGGTTAGCTAACTTTCCATAACCATGGCTACAAAAGTAAAAAGTTAATGTTTTCACGAGAGTTGACGTTTGTCACCACAAAAAGACTGAATTTGATGTAAGTGTAGTTTGCAAGACTATGTTTTAAGACAAAATTATCTTGATTTGGCTATTTATAGAGTTGTGTGTCAATGATGTGGAAGTGGAGGAGGGTGAGGAGGTAACGACGTTGCCGCCGCCACGGGACAGCAGCTCACCGACACCATCTACCTCTAGCTCTGTACAGCAAGCCAAAGGAGGTAAGATTTGTTGTGCATACATAGGATAATGTGTTTGTTAACAAAATATAAGACGCTCATGTTTTGGTAAGCCAAGTGAAGTCATTACTGTAGACCTTCTGTCTGTGCACTGTCCTCTTTTGTTTATTAATCTTTATTGTTTTGTTTTTGTTTTGTGAACAGGAAAAAGAAAGCGTGCAAACGAGGACCTCATTGATTACATGGAGAAGGCGGACGCAATTTTTTTAGATTTTAGCAGGGAGATGATGAAAAAAATGGAGGCGGATACGGGCGCTCTGCTTGGTCTCATGGGGCGCATGGTGACGGCGATGGAGTCCCAAGCTAATAAATGAAATATGCCTTGTTATATTTAACTATTTATGAATATAAAATATAATTATTTATCTTATTTATTCTTGTTCTTATATTTAACTATTTATTAATAAAAATATAATTATTTATCCATGTATTCTTGTTCTTTAGTTTTAAATATGTGAAGGCTCACATGCTATTTTACCCATCATCTAACTACTTCACCTATCACTCAAACTTGAATTGAATTGATGAGATGTGCAGCTTTTATCAGGTAAACAGAACAGAACACAGTTAATGGACAGTGGTATGCAGTACAAACATTTATTATTCTCTTCTAACAGAACACAGTTAAGGGACAGTGGTATGCAGTACAAACATTTATTTTTCTCTTCTGATGAAGTGGGTCATTATAGCTGCCCTTATGTCTGCCCCTTCCAGCTCACCATGCTCAGGCAATACCTGACCTGGAGGCTGAATATTGAACTGCCTGTCGTTCTCCTCAATGAAATTATCCCCATGCTCTTCACAGATATTGTGAAGAACACAGCAGGTTAAGGTCATTAGCTTGCTCAGCTCCAGCTTGCAGTCATTTCTTTTCAGAAGGCATCTCCATCGCCCCTTTAGTCTCCCTGGTGACAGTCTGCCAGTGTCAGAGAAGGGCTTCATAAGCCAGTTCTGCAAGGGGTAAGCCGGGTCACCAATTAAATAATGTCCAACGTTAATGCCAGATTAATTCCCCATACTTCACTAACTCCCATAAATGGGACTGCCTTAACACCCTGGCATCATGCACACTCCCTGCATAGCCCACACACACATCCCAGAACAGGCCTTTCCCATCCACAACGCCTTGCAATATTATCGAGTGCCACCCCTTTCTGTTAAAGTAGTCCCGGGGATACTCCTCAGGTGCAACGATTGGGATGTGGCTTCTGTCAATTGCGCCAACACACTGTGGCATTCTCCAGCAGTTATTGAAGAACGTGGCAATCTCAATGAGCTTGGCAGCGTCTGGAGTATTAATATGTTGAGGGAGCAGGACAGTTACACCAGCGTTGCAGAAATCTTCAACACAGTTGAATACAGTGGTAAGACCAACCCCAAAAAGGTGGCTGATGCTCCGATACTCGCTGCCGGTGGCCAGCTTCCAGAGAGCAATTGCCACACGCTTTCTCAGAGGGACTGCCAGGCGGTAATGTGTGTTCTCTCTGGTCATGAGATGCCTGACCTGATCGCATATGTAAGCAAAAGACTCCCGGGATACTCGAAAGTTATTAACAAACTGTGCCTGGGTGAAATCCGGCACAACGGTGTCCCACCAATAGCGTGATAGGGGGTATGTCCACACCACATGTGACCTCCGCCTTGCTCTCAGCCATAATACGATCTGCAAAGGTAAAATCATGTATGTTTTGGTTTACAGCTATAGTCCATATGAGCTGCTACGTTTAGTAGCTAGCTTGACAAGCTATCATTTACATTTACATTTAGCAGACACTTTTGTACAAAGTGACGTTCAACGGAGATAACAGTCAAGGTAAGAGCAATACAAACCCGGTGCAACAATAAATACTACTTTACGCAAGAAATAGAAAAACGACATAGAAAAGAAAAAAGAAGTGCAGGAATGTTACTGCTATGAAGTGCAGTCGATAGATATGGCTATCGAAAGCCAGCTAAAAGCTATAATACTAACAGCCAAAACGTAAGATAATTACCGTTCTTCTTGAACGTAACCTTTCTTCGTAGCGAACACGAAGAGCTGTATATGCACGTCTGCGAAGTGCAGTATACGTTTGAATAACCAACACATTACTGCTAGGTATTCCTCCATTTTTGTTAGATTAGTGACTTTATGACGCGTTGCTAGGACAACGGAGGCGCGTGGAAGTGATGTAAAGACGTAGCCCTACTCTGGCTCTCGGTCGGTGGAAAATCGAGCTGGTTCTTAGATAAGAACCAGCACCGAACCGCTTAAGCACCAGCCCGGAACCAGCACCGGCCCGGCTTTGGTGGAAAAGGGGTAATAGAGGAGAATGTGTCTGAGCCAGAGGATGGTGTTGAGGAGGACCCTGATTATGAGGTATCCTCCTCTAATGAGAATGAGACCCTCAGTGTTGACCCTCCTGTTATCTCTCAACCACCAGCAAACACACTACCTTCCAAAAATGGAAAGGTGTTATGGTCCGTCTCCCCACTTGAGCAGCAGGGTAGACTTAGTGCTGCTAATGTAATCAAAATGGTCCGTTTCGGCAATTAGGAGAAAGTGTCACACCATCGGAAGACCTCACACAGGCATGGGAGGCATTCACGTGTGACCTCTATGAACTGACTTCTCAGGACATCAATAAGGCCAGGGCTACATTGTTCAAGTCGGGCAGATTTTCTGAGCGAGACTTGCCTCCAGACCAGGACTCTGCACAAACATATTCAGCGGGCAAGCTACCAGGCTGTAGTGCACAGGACGAGCCTGGAGTGTTACCCAGACATTCCTCCTCCAATCAATCATGGCTGGAAGATGGCTGGGGAGCTCTATGACGTGGACTGGATGTCACTTCCACCAGCTCCAGAGGCGATCCTTGAGCTTGTTCACTGCTCCTGCAAGAAAACAAATTGTGTCAGGGGAAAATGTACATGCCAAGTGTATGAGCTGCCATGTACAAACCTTTGCAAGTGCACAAACTGTGAAAGAAGGACTAGGGAGAAATCTCACCCCTTGGCATTACCCTGGTATTGCAGTGCCTTGTGGCTCTAGTCCCAGTGCTCAGGAGATATATCCCTATCCACATTTTCCCTTCTCCTTTCCTTTTCCCCCTTGATAATTAAATATTTCTTAGACTATAACGTTTTGTGTTGCGTGGTTTATGAGTCTACCATCGACTCCATACAAGGTGAATAACGTTGATTAAACTTGGCAGAGAAAAGGTTAATGAGGTATTAACAAATAGCATAGCTAACAGTAGGCAAACTAAAACTATTGACATCATCACTCACGTATGAAAAAGACGGTTTAGAAAACAAACATGTTTTAAAACGGCCTTATACTGATCAAAGTATTACTTACAACACGTCTCCGTTTCAATGGGTTGGAGCTGTCGTGGCTTCAGTGAAATATGTCAATATTAACAACAGCTGAGTAATCGGTGATGTCAATATGGCTGCATCTGATTGGTTAATAATGTTCTTACGCCAGTATTACATTGTGTTATTGGTTGGACTGATTTAGTAGGCAACTGTGTTTGCCGGCGAGTTTAACAAACTTTTACACTATGGTTTGACTAAATGTGCCGCTAATTTCACTGGCAACAACTGGTTTATCGTTAGAAATAACTTAATCACCTCAACTTTAGAAATCCACGTTGACCCATTTTAAATTACAAAGTTGAATAGATACGGGGCTTCGCCCCACCACCTAGTTATGTTGTCGGTTGGTTTAGGTTAGCGGGTGGTTGGGTGCACCAAGGAATTGACACGGGAGATGAGGCGGTTTGAAATGGTGGCAAGATTTAATGTTTCCAGCACAGCATTCTAGAGGATTGATCGCGAACATTAATTAATTAGTTCTTATCACCGCACATTTCAATGCAAAAAAAATTCCAGTACCCCATAACTATTTACATGTTCTAATTATTAGCCACATTTCACTCGACGTTTTATGCAAGATCAAAAGGTGAGAGTTATACAAATCACCCAGCATAAAACAGATTAAGACATTAGCATTCAGGCTAGCCGAAAACCGAACTCCTGTATGATAATCACTTACAAAACCAATGTTATTTTCACCGTACAAATAACGTGGCTTACCGAGAGGATTGATCGCGAACATTGAAGATAAAATGGCGTCCTAGGCCCAAAACACAGGTTATCAGAAACACTACGGGTTATCAAAAGGTACAAAATTAATTCAAACCAACAAATTATCAGACAACACAACAGGGCTGCAGCGCCGCCTTGGCGTGGCACATACACTGCCTTACATAGGCATAGTAGTTGTATTGTGCTATCACATCATTTGAATCTTCAAAATGTAGACTTGATATTCTCTTATATTTTAATAGTAATACTGTTAATTAAGTATTGCCTTAAAAATTATTATTTACATCTAGTTAAGTGGAATTCAGCTTTAGGCATATACTAGAAGATCTGTATATATTTTAGAGACTAATATTGTATCCACAATTTAAGTACTAAATAGCTAGACTATTATGCCGTTGTAGACACAACACAGGGGGTCCCTGGGCCTGAGGAGGGAAGGAAAGGAGTTTAATGTGGCTATAAGATGGACCTTTAGATGTGACTAAAATGTAATTAGTTTTTGTTGACTAAAACTAAGAAGGATAAAAATGACTAAATGTGACTAAACTAATATGCATTTTCCGTCTAAAGACTAGGACTAAATCAAAAATAGTTGCCAAAATTAACACTGGTGCCATGTGGTTTGAGGGCTCTTTTGTCTTGAATGATCCACTAATATTGCAGTGCTGTGGAATCATGTTTGTAAGTCACTGATTCTTGAGATAAGGGACAACACATGTCCTCCACGGAAATGCAAAGCTTGGCTTAAAAATCCAGATACAAATTAATTGAAATAGACTTTAAAAAGTTCAACCTGAAGACTTAACTTAACACCAATGTACTTAGTTTTGTCTATATTTATATATTTTCATAGCAATTTGACCAAGTGCAAGCATTGCCCTAGAAAGTACATGCAAATTAACATGTCCTCTGCAAGAGGTCACAGGTTCTAATTGCAAAAGAAAGTCATTAAAAATGTAATAAATACATAAATATCATTATGAAATGAATTGCATGGCTTTATAAAATGTAACCGAATACATAAAGCGAAATACCCATCAAATTATACATTAAAAAATGCTGCTCAAAGTAGTGTCCCCAGTATATTTCAACTCGGTCAGAATTTTGAAAAATAAAAAAAATCAGGCATATTTTGGTCTGAACTATAACCATGAGGACCCCTTTTACATGCTTCTTCTCTTAATGGATGCAGCAGTACAGCACATGGTCTCGTTTAACGTTTTTATATATTTTTAGCAAACAAAGTTGATATAACTGTCGTCACAGGTTTTTTATGTCAACTTTATCATCCAAGAATGATTATTTTAAATAAGATTTGTGAAATAAATGGAGGTGTTTTTGGTGAGTTTATGTAGGCAGCTAGCAACTGGGAAAAATCAAAATGGCTCCAGTGTACGGGATACGATTCAGACAATAAAAACGTTTAATTTCGTCAACTCCGTCAGAATGGGCGTCTGACTGTGTTGACGTTCAAGCTGACGGAGTTGATAAATGCTCCAAAAACCTCATTATTTTATGCATAATAAACACAGAATGTGTTTATGATCTAATATTGGCATAATACTTATACAAAACTGACTAACTGGCAAAAAAATAAATGATCAACACAAATGTTAATTTATATTTATTGCTTTTATCTGTACTGTAGGCAGATATGGCTAGATGCAAACTGTCAGTGGAGGAGCAAAGAAAAAAAAATAGGGAGTATTAAAGAAAAAGAAGACAGAGAATAGACAGTGATCCAGACAGCAGAAGGGACAATCTAGAGAAGGAGAGACAAAGGTGGAAGAACAGGGTCCAAAACAAAAAAGTCCAAAAAATAGGAGAATTAGGACCAAGGGAACAGAGGCACTGCAGGAAGTATTGGAGGAAAGCTAAGAAAAGGTCAAAAAGGTCCAGAGCAGTGCAGAATGCAAGGCAGGAAGTAGAACACCCCTCCAGATAGTCCACTAGAGCAGAGTATGGAGGAGCCAACTTCCAGTAGAACGTGCTCTTGCAAACGACGAGGCAGAGAAGAAGAGCTAGGAAGAAACATTCAAGGGAAATACAAGCTATGAAGGAAAAAATTGAGAAATTACGAAAAAGAGCGAAACAGGCTAAGAAAGCACAAATGACGACAAAACAAAGCTCAAATGACTTCCAAATCAAGTGTCAAAACAAAAAAAGGAGTAAAACAACAGTAGACTCTCTAAGAACAGAAAACAGAGAAGATGGTATCAGGAAGTTCGACTTCGGAATCCCTAACATGAAGAGAGCTCTTCTCTTCCACAATGTTCTGTCCCAAGAACTGAGAATGAACAATGAAACTCCTGTATCACGGAGACGAGCCGATGACAAATCATGCCATGGAAAATTGGCATTGTCTGGCAAGGTTCTAAGAAAATATCGGCTTCTTCATAGCGTGCGCCAGTTTGGTGTCAGTTATAAGTCGATGAGTGAAAGACAGACAACAGAGAAAAAGAAAACATATCTTCAGCGCATCAGCCAGACTGTTCAAGAATCCTTTGTGAGCTCATCTCGCATGACAACCGATAAAACTGACACCATCACCAGAAAAAAGATAAAGCAACAAAGAATGATTCTGACTGACTCCATGCTGAACCTCCACATTGAGTTCCTCCAGAAATCTAAAGCTTAGCTATTCTTCCTTCTGTACTCTGCGGCCTTTCTATGTTACAGCACCAAAGGCATCTGACAGAAGTACATGTCTGTGTCATTATCATGCAAATGCAAACTTAATGCTTCAAGCACTGAAGTCATCAGATGTTGACGTTGTACAGTCAACCAAACTGGAGGACAGTTTTCAACTAGTTTGTTGCTCTCCAGCAAGTGAGGCCTGCCTTCTTCGCACCTGCTTACGCTGCAAAACCAAACAGACAGTTCTGGCTCCAGAGCTAGCTGGACTCAATGTTGAATGGATGCTGTCGGTAGGGAAAACGTATGGCCAGAGAATGTGTATTAAAACCGGATGTCGTCACTTTAATCCGGTCTCTGGTTGGATAAAACTTTTCAACAGAAATGGACAAGGGACCTTTACTTTTTAGTTGAGAAGTTGTGTTGATCGCCTGAACATGCAAACGATCGGTTTTTCTTTAAATTATTATTATTTTTGTGAAGTTATACGGCTTATGTGATTAAAGCTATCTACACAACTTTTTATATGTCTACATTGACTCGTTTAGTTGTTCATGTGGTACACGTAGGTCTTAACTGAAGCTAACGCTTAGACCAACAATCCATTGGAACACATAGTAGCTAGCTAGCCTCGCTGCTAATAAGTCTAACGTTAGCATGCTGATACGAATAGACCCATTATAGTCAGGTGGCTTAATGCTCAATTGACTTGTTAACCGAACTTTTACGAAGTCATACAACTAAACACACAAGTGACTTATTAACATATGTCTACATTGACTCGGTTCGTTGTTCATGTGGTACACGAATGTTGCAGAGTATTGTCCTATTGTAGGACTTAACTGAAGCTAACGCTTAGACCAACAATCCATTGGGGACACATAGTAGCTAGCTAGCCTAGGCTGCTAATAGTCTAACGTTAGCATGCTGATATGAATAGACCCATTATAGTCAGGTGGCTTAATGCTCAATTGACTTGTTAACCGAACTTTTACGAAGTCATACAACTAAACACACAAGTGACTTGTTAACCGAACTTTTACGAAGCTATATGACCAAAGGTCAATTAGCTCGCCTAAGATACTGCACTTTAAGCTAACCAATTACCTCATTTCCCCCAAAACCCATCGATTACGTGTATTTGTGATGTGTAACATATATCCTTAATCAGTCATTCAAGTTATTAACGTTTATTTACCGCTAGCGATTACACGACACAAGGGTAATTCAATCGCTATTAATGTTGAACTTGAACATCAACAACGTCACACAACATTAAAAGTCAGGCATCGACATGGTTCCTAAAGAATAAATCAAAGGTCCTTGTCCATTTCTGTTGAAAAGTTTTATCCAACCAGAGACCGGATTAAAGTGACGACATCCGGTTTTAATACACATTCTCTGGCCATACGCTTTCCCTACCGACAGATGCAGTGGGAGCGGGTTCAAGACCAAACCGCTAGTGGGAGCCATTTCAATATGAGACTTATACCCCGTTTACACGATGGGAAAACGCATACATTTTCATGCGTTTTGGCCTTTCATTTACACGAAAACGGAGGTTTTATCACGGGAAAAACGATCATTTCCTAAAAAACTCCAGCCAAAGGGAGATGGTTTCTAAAAAAACTCCGTTTTTGTGTGTTTGGCGTGTGACGTAAGGGTCCAAACGGGAGTTTTAGGTTCTCAAAAGTCACAGTAATGCGACTAAAAATGATCCACATTGTAGGAATGTTAGTAGTAAATAAAGTAAGGTTTTAGTAATGGGTTTATATAATTCAGTAATACAAAAACAAAGGAGTTGGGAATGATTTGAATGGGGAAGACGGGGCTGCTTTGTCATATGATAAATAAAGGGTTGGGTCTTCAAGGTACTATGATAGGTTTCTGAATTGGTGGAGTCAACGGGAGGTCAATAGGTTTCATTGGTGAGCAGTCAGCCAATGAGGTGTTAAGGGGAGTGTTATGTTAAGTTTAAATGCCTAAGCGGGAGATATTTTTGTCAGAGCGTCTTCGAATTCATTCTCTTATTGTGGTTTAAGATCTTCAATAAACCTTACTGAAATACTCTACAATCGGCTGTCTCCACTTCGACATTTTCTGGTACCTCGCGGTAATTTGTGATTGGACACCACAACATCATGTGAGCGTCCTATTGTTTACAGTTAGTTTGCTTACTGATCATGGATGCTGTTAAGGTAGTGCTCATTTATACGTTAATGCAAACGCCTGCTTGTATTTACAAACACAACTGCTTTTCTATATGGAGGAGCAGAGGCGAAGAACTGCACGGAAGTCAGCAGTCTTTCTACTGCTTTCACTCCCAAGACGTAGGCTACATTGCCTGCCAACGTCGCCACCGACGGTTTTGGATCAGACCAGGGCGAACTTCTGTCTGGTGGGAAAACTTTGAGAAAGAGTCGTCCTCCCGGACAAATGGCATGGGAACTTCCGAATGTCGCGCTCATCACTACTGTCTCTTTCGGAGTTACTGCATCCCTCCATAGAAGGGCGTATTTATGCAGGCTCATGTAAACAGAAACTTTTTTGAAAACGGAGGGGCAGAAATATTCGTTTCTGTAAATACCCGGCTATGTGTAAATGTAGTCTTAATGAGCACTCAGGAAGCCTATCAGAGTTGCTTCATCTGTATCAGGAGAAACTTAAAAGTGAGACAACAACACATGTGTGCCTGGTTCGCAATCAAGCAAGTGCATACAGAGACACAGTTAAAATACATTTTTACGTTTGCATGTCAGGCGATCAACACAACTTCTCAACTAAAAAGTAAAGGTCCTTGTCCATTTCTGTTAAAAAGTTTTATCCAACCAGAGACCGGATTAAAGTGACGATATCCGGTTTCAATACACATTCCTTAGGCATGCGTTTTCCCTGCCGACAGACGCTCTTCATATTTTGCACCCATTCTCTCCCTGTTCTGGCCACTGGAGATCCATTAACTGCAGGTGCATTGACTCCCCCCTCACTGTCGTAGGATCCTCTTTCCTCTTTGGCTGTCGTTGTCCCATATAACCGAGATATTTTCCCTGAGAAAGCGTTTGCACCATCCATGGTGTCAGACCGGCCAAATCCTGAGCTGGAGCCTGCATCCACTACTGGTCCATCCACTTCAGATGATCCGGTCCACATGGATGTTCCTCGCCAGCTGACTCAGATGTGCCACGTGTTCCCAGCCGACCTGGATATGTGTCTCCTCGTGAAATCCTACCACTTCCCAAATGTCCCCCCAGAGAACAAACCAAAATAAATCGTGTGAAGACAGCCATCCTAACTGATACTCCTGAGAAGCAGACAATAGAAAAGGCTTATGAAGAGAGTCTAAATAAACTGGCAGGGAAAAAGCAAAAGAGCAAAGAAAAGGGAAAACCGAAAAAGAAAGCACCTAAAAAGAAAATCATGGATAGCAGCTCTGAAGAGAGTGATGTCCCTGTCCCACTTGATGATGAGTTAGACAAAGTGAGCTCTGAGGATGAGAGAAGTGATCCTGGAAACACAGATCTGTCCGTGGGTGACTTTGTCCTAGTTAACTTTGCAACCAAACACAGGAGTCTCCGTTATGTTGGCATGGTTGAGGATGACGGAAATCTTACACAATTCAAAGAATCCAGGGAAACAAGAAAGAGTGGGAGAGACCCACGTTTGCTATGCAAGAAAATGATGTGGCAAATGTTCCTAAAGGTGATGTGGTGAAGAAGCTGCCAACCTAATTCATGGGTACCAAAGACGTCACCTCCGTGAAGCCTGCCGCCATCTTTGTGCCCGACTCAACCATTATTCCAATTGTATTATAAGATTTTTGTACCCAATAGTAGCTAGGTAGTCATATATAATAATAGTATTGTTTTCTATTGATAGGTTCTTCAAATTTAGACTTTTTAAATGTATTTTCTAATTCTAGTGGTTAGTTAGCTAGTGAACAGTCATGACTACGAACATAGCACATCTGAATGAGACAGAAAGACAGCGATATTTAGAAAAAACATTGATTATTGGCTGCAATCCATATTTATTACCTTCAACTTTATTTTGTCCCTTAAAGTCTGCGAAGCGTCTGCCCCAACTGTCTTTTCCCGACATATACATTTATCTTGTACACAATCCATCCCCATTCACCGGAGATAGCCTGAAGGCTTTCAAGAATACAGATGCATATCAATATGCAGTTGCAGGATAGGTGAACGACACCAAGATATGGCATCTGGAGACAAAAAACATGTATGTATGTATGCATGTATGCGTCACAGCACATGTTTTAGTGGTGGTTAAGAGTGCCAATGTGGGCTAGCGAGGTGTAGCAAAAGCCTTTAGTAAAGGGCTAAACAGCTCGCTAGCTATTAGCACTCTAGCTTGCTCAGGAGAGTTTAGCTTTGATAAGACACAGCAATTATTCACGATTGTATCAACGTGCTGCATTTCACTTAACAGGTCAGTAATTCCCAGGCTCTGAACACAAAATCAACATGTCCATGGATAGTGGTGCAGGAAGAAGGGACAGTGGTGATGGCACATTGTACATGTATGGCAGGGTTGGGAGAGGTGTGTTCTCACGCTGCTGCACTGATGTACACAGTTTTGACAGCAGTTGATAAGAGAGAAGGACAGACATGCACAGAGAAGCCATGCGCATGGACAGAGCCAAGTACAAAAATAGTGTTGTTTAACATCTTTGCTAATCAAGAGCAAGTTGAAACTCAAGACCATTTGCAGCACATGAGACCATCGGCTGATGAGTTCAAGTTATTCTGTGAACAGATCCACCAAAGTGAAGACCAAGAGGCAAAGCCTGAGAAAAGTGCAATCCTGTCAGTCATCGAAGGCCAATCCCTCAGGTACATGCCCAAGACTGTACAATGGCATATCCCAACACTGTATTCAAGCACCAGGCTTGGAATGGATTTGCCCTCACTGCTGGGGGAGGGGGCTGTCATGGCAAAAAGTGGCCGGGCGCCAAAAAGAGCCCGGGTGACGTAATATTGGCTTTTGAACGACTCTTGAGTGACAGTTGCTATACCAACGCTAGCATTACGTAATCCGGACACTACCTAACCCGGGCACTTTTTGGCGATCAGTCAGAGAGTCTCAAGAGTCGTTCGAAAGCCATCAGCTACTTTTTAGTCGCTTAATATTGTGCCTAAACTATGAAGTATTCCGTTTTAGCTACACCTGCCGGTATCTTGTAAGTAAGCCAATTTCAACAGGTTTCGCCGCTAGCATCTCGTTAGCGATTAGCAATTCTTCCCGTTGTGCTCTATAGTTAAAGGTGGTCCAAACAATTCCCTGTTTTGTGAAAATGTAATTGTGGGTGCCGTCAGATAAGTCTATTAATCACAACACATTAAGGACCTTCTTAAAGCAGCCAACGGAGGAATTGCTAATCACTAACGAGATGCTAGCGGCGAAACCTGTTGAAATGTGCTTACTTTGACACTATAACAAACTAGTGAGTCAACAACTTTCCTAACACAGTCAAAAATGAAGCACATGGTTGTTTTGCTTGGTTTATTGCAGGTAAAATACAGCCAAGCTGGTCTCAGGTAGCAAAGTATAATGCGAGATGCTCTGGGGTAAATCGCGTTGTTGAGGTATTTAATGCAGCGCCAATCTGTGACTTCCAAAAAGAGCCTGGGTGACGTAATGCTAGCGTTGGTATGGCAACTGTCACTCAAGAGTCGTTCGAAAGCCAATATTATGTCACCCGGGCTCTTTTTTTTATTAGAGAAAAAGCTTTTCCTTGTCACAATTATGACTTTCTATGAACAATGCAATAATCGATGCAGCTTGCATTTCAACACAATATGGATGTAAAAAAATAAAAAAAAAACATTATTTTTCTTTTCTAAAACTTTTCAAGGTGTGGGTGTATCATCTCACATGCACAAGTCCACCAAGTTGGGCTGCAACGACCATATTAGCAGCATAGTCTGTGACTAAAGCTAAGTCTTTGTCATTCAGATGCCATTCCTCTGCTACCCTCTTCAACAAGTCAGCCACGTTTGCGCCCGTGTGACTCTCGTACATTGCTCTTGTTTGGAGCACAAGTGACACAAGCTGCCAATCATCGTTGATGAAATGTGCGGTTACGGTAACGTAGGACACCGTGACAATTGATGTCCTTGCGTTGCATGTTATAGCTACCCTACCCGCTTCCATCAAAGTGTCCAAAACATTTGATTTGGTCTCACTGTACAGCGTTGGTATTGCTTTGTTGGTGAAGTATCGCCGAGAAGGTATTTCGTACCTCGGCTCCAGCGAATGCACCATTCCCCGAAAACCCACGTTCTCCACAACTGAGTATGGCCTTAAATCCAATGCAATAAATCTTCCAATGGATTTAGTAATCCGCTTTGCCCTCTCCGAGTTCTGTGGCAGCTGTACCACTGCCTGTTCAATTGTCCTCTGGCTGCCATCAGGAACGGGTCCCTTTTTTCCTCCCAACTCTGGGTGGTATCGCAAAATGTGGCTATGCAAATTTGTAGTATTTCCAAAGTATTTTATTCGACGTCCACAGACCTTACAAATGGTGTATGTCTTGTCCATCTTGCCCTCAATCTCATAACCTCATCGGAGCAATGTAAGTGAAAACAGTTCCACAAGTCTTGTCTGAAGCTGATCAGGGTACCAAAGAGTTGGAATTGTTTAGAGTGCAAGAAGCTGCAAATAAACAAGAAATAATCTCTACAAATAAGAAATAAACTCCGTAGTCCATATTATATACAGTACATCATTATTTTGTATTCTTCCATGCTAACAAACAACTGAGCACATGCTTTGTACAAGTACCAATATTTACAAGTTTAATCACACATTAGATATCACATTACATTACTTACAAGGTAGAAAAATCTTAGCAAAGCTGAGCCCATATATCTTGGGTCTGAACAAGCAACTAGTACTGCCCGTCTATTCTGCGGGGACCACAGATGGGCAAATATTACAAAGAGCACAGCAAACTTTTACCATCTTATCAAGGGAGGTAGGTTGTCCTTGAGCGGCCGCTTGACATAGAGACAACGGGATGGTGGTCTGAAGGATGGTGTACTTGTTCCTGACCAGGCCATTGACCCTTTCCACATGGATCCTAACGGCAGCAAGTCCCCTTGTTGCTTCTGGTTCCAGTGGATGCAGTTGCTGCTTGCCTTTGGTGAATGCTGGTATTTTAAACTGTGCACAAAACAGGCCGACCGTATCTTTGACATTGAAGCCTCTGTCGGCAAGAATGACATCTCCTGGTGATAGTTTGTCAAGATAGCCAGTTATCTCTGATGTGCTTGTTGCTTGTGCGTCCACCCCAGCCGTTTGACACAAAGGATATAACACCTTGTGGTGTTATTGAAATTAGGTATACAGTGTTGTGTTGCTTGTACTGAGAGTATGTCTGTGCACAAGCTCTCAGTTTTGTTGTTTTGTTGTGAAAATTTCAAAACAGTCAATGATAGAGGTACAGTTGCAATAATTTTCCCTGAAACACATGGGCAGACTGACATGAATTTGTTTTTGTGATGGCCAAAGTAGAAGTGGACCCAGTTTACTGATATCTAAAGTTCCATTAAATATTCTGGTGACACTTGTCTTAGACATCCGAAATAAATAGGAAAAAAAGTACAGAGGTAGATTTAGCCTCATTCTCATCAGGGTTAAAAGAAAACTATGAAAAGGAGTCAGTCTCGGACCAGGCTTCAGAAATCCTGACAGGAGAGTAAATACAACCATTAATTCAGCATAGCTTGGAAGGCCTGTGAGTTCCTGTACCATTTCATCATTTCGTTTGAAAGCCTCTTCACTCAGACAGCTCTTCAGTTTTGTCCTTTAGACGATTAATCTCAGCTCTTAGTTGTGCGCATTCATCGGTCAATGCCTTGACTGTAGCTCGGCAGGCTGCATTGGAGCATGGTCCCACGATGCCTTGGCTATGAATGGCTGAGGAGTAAGTGTGCTCACCCTTTGTGCATTCCCTGTCATCTTGTTCAGTGTCATCACTGGTGCTTGAGGCAGCCACAGGCTCATGGTAGGTGTCATCATTTCTAGGGGCCACAGTCTCAGTCCTTTTGCGTTTCAACTGCTGAGTATGCTCAAACCTTCTGTTGGCATCTGGAGTGTGCAGGGCGTTGTAATACACACCTGTAACACTCATGAACACATCACGCCAGAGGCGCTCAATTCTGTATTGGAAAAAAGCATTTACATAACAATTACTTCATATCCATAGGTCTTGCAATTGATCATTAAGGTCAGTTAACAGAAATGTTTTTAAATCAATATAATTCTTCATGTCAATGCTGTGACAATAATAACATTTGGTTTAACTCACCGTTGGTTATGCACGCTTTTTCCAGCAATGAAGCTGTTGGTTTCAGTTCCACGGACTGTATAAATCAGTTCAGCGACTCCCACGTTTTCTCCTCCATGATCTCCTCTCACTCTGAAAATATCACATGTAAATTGCCGAAGCTATGTTACGTTTAAACTAATATCTGAACGTCTAAATTCTATGATTACCTCTGCAATAATACTAAAGATGACATTGAAATTTGAATACCTCAGAGGAAAACCATGCTCATTGACAGCTTCAGTGAAAAAGGCCAAGTGTGTGTCAGAGCGGTTATTGTCTGCTACCTTCAGATACATAACCTCACATACATTCACAAATAGAACAGTAAGTTAGTACTTTGATCGGTTAGTTTTCTATCCAACATGAAGGACAGATAGTTCTGTACTACACTGCCCCGAGCAAAACAACAAATGCCCAAATGGAAGTTGCATCAGTCTGAAAAGTGTTAATTCATACTGTTCTGGTTACTATGGTCTGTCGATGATATGACACAGTGATGTTATACAAAATACAACCTACACAATTTTTTTAACTGATCAATTGACATACAGATATTGAGCAGTTATACCTGATTAGCTTGTGATTTGTGTCAATGTGCGCCAAATACTTTGGATAAGGAACACTGTATGTTCTTCTGACCACACATCCAAGGCCAGTCAGCCTGGAGACGCAAGGACGCATGCAACCTATCCCATTGTATTTTGTGTCCCTGTGCAAGGAAAGCGCCTCGGACAACACGATATCCAGCATCTGGCATTGTGTTTTTAATTTCTGTGATCAAAGAATCCAATTCATTGTCACTGCAACTACTGTACGAGGCCCTTAAAGATGGATTTTGTTCTTTCATCCGCCTGTATACTGTTGTTCTAGACACACCCAGAAGTCTGGCAATGATATTTAAAGGCAGACCCATTTCAACTAGTTTGAGTGCGTCTACTGAAATTGTGAATCTTGGACGGCCACGTCCAGAACTTCTTTCAAATTCCAGAATCACAAATGTTTGCCGACTTTCTATTTGTCGCCTGATAGCAATATTAAGATCTGAGAGTATATCATCATATACATCTACTATTTCAGTGAGAGCGCTCAACAACATAAGTTCCTGATGGCAAGCAAACTGTAGACCATCTAGGTCCAGAGGTTGCCTTTCCAAGATCCGCACAACTCGATCATGCAATTGTAATATGCTTCCCTGAATTTCCCTCCCTTCATGGGTTAATTCTCTAGCACGGTCAAGGTGCAGATTATTGGTTCCCGAGTTTATTTGGAAACAATGTTTTGAAGTGGGTGTGATTAAGGAGTTATCTCTGGGTTCTTCCTTTCCTCTGTCTCTTTCTTTGGATGTATGAGACAGAGGTAGGTATACGTCCTACAAACACACGCTAACAAGTTAACTAGCCTACATGTGGCGATATGGTAGAGCTTGTTTTGTACATAGTATTTTAAGTGGCTTGCCTGATTTGTGTTGACAGGAGCTGAGCGACTGGCTAGTTTCTGTCTTGATTGATTTTATTTTCTTCATTTTCATGTATCAGGTGGGTCACGTTTTACACTTATGTATTTTATCCATGTATTTGTGCGCGAGCTCTTTCTTTCGATGTATGAGACAGAGGAGCTGAGCGACTGGCTAGTTTCTGTCTGATTGATTTTATTTTCTTAATTTTCATGTATCACGAAACAGCAATAAATGTATGAATATCAGGTCGGTGGCTGTGTCAGTTAAAACTACACAACGCAGAGTAAGACAGCGAGGGGAAGATTACCTCCGTTACACAATCTCCGCAAAATAAAATACTTCAGTGAATCCTAGGGACAGATAGACAGTAGGGGTGTAAAAAAAAAAACGATACGTATCGATATCCGTTTTTAGCGTGTAAGATACGACTACATCGATGCGTGAAGTCCCGTATTGGTATAAAAATGGCATAAACCGGTCTTTGCCCGATTTAAAAGTTATGAACCGGTTCACAAGCGTTTGTCTCTCCGTTTATTGCTACGCAAAACACAGAACACTGGCACTGTTGCATTTGATCTCAGTCAGAACAATGACAGCCTGTCATTGGCCAAAGCCCGCATAGCATAAACCAATCAGGCTGTATTCTCACAAATAACGCCAAGACTTGGAGAGAATGACAACTCCCATTCATTTCAACGGCCAATGCTATGCTAGCTACGCTTTTCATTTCAAGGGTCAGCCCTATGTTCCCACATTTCTAAGGATTTTTTTTTTCACTGACAATTTTGAAAATTAGGCCCTATGTTCCCAGATTTATTTTGAAAAATTAGTCCCGATGTTCCCACATTTCTAGATTTTTCTGAAAATTTAAACCCTATGGTCCCACATTTCCTGTTAAGCCCCAGCCGTTTTCGGGACAAAAACACTTAGAAATGCATGCCTAAAGTAAATGATCAATTCCTCCACACATATACAGTCGATTTGCATGTTCATGTTGTACAAAAATCGCCATTTTGAAAAAATCGCGGACCCGCCCAGGGTTATAGGTTAGGGTTAGATGAACTGTAGTAACATAGGCCCTAATTTTGTAATGAATATTACAAATGTGGGAACATAGGCACGCTCCCCATTTCAATGGCCAATGCTATGCTAGCTACTTCAGCCAAGGAAGATACATCGTTGTTGATTGGGTGATTCTACAGACATCCTCGGATTTAAATAATGATAATAATAATAAATAGGAGAATATTTGTATGATTAACAATTATGTTTAACATTAAAAGTCATGATTCCGAGAACAAGCCATCGTTATGTCCTAACATAAATAAAAGCACTATATGAACACTGGAAATGGCAGTGAATAAATAAATAACTACTAAACTCAATCGCGTGGATATAGCTATAGTGGAATAGAATGGACATATCTACATTCTGTAACAGTACCTCCACTCTGCCCTGGTGAAATTAGGTCTGGGTTTACCGGTGCTTGCTTTGAAATTATTTTGATCAGTCTCTGAAGTTGCTTTCGCGTTGCCTGTGGAGTGTGCCCACGTTGCAATAGCATGCCCTTAAAAGGAGCTGGCAGGGCGTTTCTGTATGCAAGTTCAGGTGCATGAGAAAGCTCGTTCAATTAAGAACACATTTCCCAGGCGTTCATGAATCCAGCTGAGACCTTTTCTGAGGTTGGTCTTTCAAGGTTGGTGGAAGATATTTAATAAGACAAGTAAGAAAATGTTTTGAGAATGAGGTCCATTGTTTCCTCACAACTCAGTGTCTTCAATTATTGAACTGAATCGAATCGTACTGAATCGTTTTTTATCAACATGCAGCTTTTCTTGTATCGTATCGTGCCCATGTATCGAGATACGAATCGGATCGTCTTTGTCATGAGAGATTTACACCCCTAATAGACAGACAGACAAACAAATAAATACACAGTGCACAGACACACACAAGGTGCTTCAGAATTCTATGGAATATTAGCCTAAATTCAACTGAATGGACCATCCCAACATTCAGATGTCTGCTATATTTACATTGGGCATGAAATGACCAATTTCTAGCTACCAATGATGAACTACCAAGCTACTGCCACACAATGTTATTATTTTGACATGCCACACAATTTAACCATGTAAGATGTTACCTGGCTAGAGAGCAAACTAATGCAGC
Organism: Clupea harengus; assembly: GCF_900700415.2. NCBI lineage: Eukaryota > Metazoa > Chordata > Actinopteri > Clupeiformes > Clupeidae > Clupea > Clupea harengus. The sequence continues at coordinate 17,918,767 of NC_045155.1, read as the reverse complement.
AAGCGTAGCTCTATCCATGTTAGCAAGGCCAAGGTTATGTTAGACATTGACTAGCTAGCTTGCTAAACGTTAGCCTAGGAAACACTTAAAATGACTCAACATTGATCCTGCCATTCTCAAGAATATTCAACCACGTATGATAATCGGTTTAATAAGATTAACAAGCTATATTTCACTTACATTTGGTGGGCAGCTACCAGATGCCATTGCTTGTGATCTCAAGCCGGAGACGATGTCCGTTACTATGGCGGGTGGTTGTAGTCCACATAGACACGATAATGTGATTGGCTAAAATTGGAAGAGATCTGGGCGGTATTCGTCGTAGCTCGCTAAGCGGTTTAGCGAGCTAATTTTCAGGCTAAGATTTAAAAAAAACGCCCCTCTTTTTGGTTCGTGGAAGCAACTTTTGATAAATCACCATAGTAACATATCAATTAGCACTAACCTGCTCCAGCGCAGGCTAACTTAAGTGTAGGTGGATAAGCTTGCCACACCCCCGGAAAAAGGAGGGATCCCATTGACCAAGGAGCCCATCCATTATTCCATCATGATGAGTTCTTGTATGAGCGCTACCGATTCAGCCGACAAGGAATAATTAATAATTAGGAAGACCTTCTCGAGTCATTTATTGCAAACACCTCAGTCGAACATTGACTGTCTTGCGCTTTTTTGCGAGTGGTACATTTTTGTAGTGTCGGCGATGCGGAGAACAAAGCACTCATAATTATATAACAGTGTTATTAGTACACCATCACCATAGCATATCATTATTGTAGAAAATGATTAAGGTGGACTCATGATAGGAATAGAGAGAAATACACACAATTTATTTTCACTGCTTCAATTTATTGCATTTGTTATTAATACATTTACATTTAGTCATTTAACAGACGCTTTTATTCAAAGCGACTTACAAGGAAATGTAAAACTACACCGAGGTAGAAGGTGAGGAGAATTGAACTAGCAACCTTGCAGTTACTATCCTCTGTACCAGTTCACGCTTGCCGTCATGTATTCATACATAGATATCATCCTATAGACATCCCAACACACCGCTTCTAGTCTTGCTCTCACAGCGGTGGCGGTGTTGAATTTTGCAATGGTTATGGTCTTGTATTCTTTTTTTTTTTTTTATCAAATCTTTATTGATAATATAAAAGTAGAGATACAAAAAAAGTACAGGTTTTACATTTTAGATCAATACAAAAACATACACAAAACAGAAACAGGACAGTTATCCCCACCCCTCCACCCCCACCCCATGGCGACCCCCGTCCCACCCCAGGCCCTGGTCTCTCTCCCTCCAAAAAAAAAAAAAAATAAAAAGAATATATATATATATATCAATATAAAGTATGATTACCTTCACTTAAGTATACTAATGCTGCACTCTTTCTTTAACCAAAGTGTAAGCTGCGTCCCATGCACGTAAAGTTTTCTGACTAGCTCCATGGACACGGGCCACAGATCTCTCCATCATAACTATGTCTAGGAAAGAGTTGGCCCACTGCTGCCATGATAAAGTGTGAGGCGGCTGCCATCGCAAGGCCAACATTTTCTTTGCTGCAGTGAGACTAGCCCATAGTATGCGCCTCTGCTGTAAAGTAAGTTCCAAGGAAGAGTCATCATTAAGTAAAAGTAAGGTTGGTGACAGTGGAATACTTACTTCAAGCATATCACTTAAAGTGGAACATATGTCTCCAAAAGGCAAACACATGAGGGCATTCCCAAAACATATGTAAGAAAGTTCCTGAAGCATTCAATGTACATAGGTCACAATTAGGAGATGTGATGATTTTCATTGCATGACGTTTTCTAGGAGTAAGATACATCCTGTGTATAAATTTAAAATGTATTAATTGGTGATCAGGGTTTTTGGAGGTATCATGAAGATTCTCCCATACTGTGTCCCAGCAAATCTCTTTCTCATCCTCAGAAGGTAGGTCCCTACACCATACACTTTCTACTGGTAAGGATGCATAAGATTCAGAGATAAATTTATAAAGTTTTGAAACCATCCCACGTGTCTGTCTTTGTACAGCAAATATTTTATGTAAAGGGTGTGTTAGGAGTGGTACACCCCAAGGGACACCATATGCCTTCATGGCAGATCTCAGTTGTAAATAAAAGAAAAATGATTTGCCGGGCAAACTGTATTCATCTTGCGGATCATTGAAAGCTCGTAGACCATTGTCATCATAAAAATCTTGAAGAACATAAACTCCCCTATCCATCCACTGTGGAAAAGAAAAAGGTGCATTGCCAATAAGAAGAGAAAAAATATTGAATACAGGAGAATGCTTGTGCCATTTAAGATCGACCTTAGCGTGTTTCAAGACAGTGCGGCAGGTTATGAGTAAAAAAGACACCAGAGGACCTAAACTTTTTTTAGCTTCTTTAGATGGTATATTGGCGTACATCAGGTCTTGTGACAAATTCTCCTCAATTGGTCTCCAGGAGACAGATGCATTAGGATTAAACCATGCAGACAGGGGGCGAAGAACAAAAGACCAAAAATACATTTTAAAGTTAGGTAAAGCTAATCCTCCTTGTGTCCTGTCTCGTTGAGGGGTTTTTAATTTCAAACGTGGTCTCTTCCCATTCCATACTAATTTAGATGTGAGTGAATCCAATTTTTCCCAATACCTCTTTGGGGGTGCAAGGGGAATCATAGAGGAGTAAAAGTTAATGCGAGGAAGTACATCCATTTTTATTATTGATATGCGGGCTTGAAGGGAGTTTGGGAGCTTAGACCAGCGTTCAAGATCTTTCTCAATTTTATCATATATGCCTTGGTAGTTCCGTGATGCAATGAGAGATGTAGAAGGGAATATGTCCACACCAAGGTACCTAAACTGCCTTACTATTGGAATGTAGGATGGGAGGGGCGTGAGTGATGGGGCTGAATTTAAGTGCATTAATGATGATTTAGTCCAATTGATTTTATAACCAGATAAAGAGCTGAATAACTCAAAGGTGGATAATAAATGTGGAATTGAGGACCCTGCATCGTTGACATAGAGTAAGATATCATCAGCATATAATGAAATCCTGTGTTCGGTATTGCAAAAAGTTATGGGAGGTACAGAGGGGTGCTGTCTAATTTTCTGAGCCAAGGGTTCAAGAGAGAGGGCGAAAAGTAATGGGGAGAGGGGACAACCCTGACGGGTGCCCCTTGCTATAGGAAACCGTGTGGAGCAAATATTGCCTGTGTAGACCATTGCTGAAGGATTGGCATATAAGACCTTGACCATCTTAATAAATTGTGGACCCAATCCAAAAGTGTCCAGAGCAGTCCAAAGATAATCCCACTCTAGCCTGTCAAAGGCTTTTTCAGCATCTAGTGACAGGACTGAGCAGGGTAAATCAATTGTATCCGCTGCATGGATAATGTGTAGAAGGCGGCGCACATTATCAGATGCCAATCGGGTCTTAATAAATCCAGTTTGGTCGTTATGTATCAATTTTGTCAGATACGTTTCTAGGCGTGTCGCAAGCACCTTAGCATAGAGTTTAACATCCCCATTTAGAAGGGAAAGGGGTCTATAATTACTGCATTGGGAAGGGTCTTTGTTTGGCTTGGGAAGCAGTGTGATTATAGCAGTATTAGCACCTGAGCTGAGTACACCTTTGTCAATCGCAGTATTAATCATATCCAACAGCGGTGGGCCAAGAATGCCCCAAAAAGCAAGATATAATTCTGGTGGAATGCCGTCCCAGCCTGGAGATTTCCCTCTCTGCATGTGGGCAAGAGCCTCTCGTAACTCCTCTAGGGAGATGGGAGAATTTAGTTTTTCGGACTCCTGGTTGGAAAGAGAGGGCAAATCCAGACCATGGAAAAAGTTTTTAGAAGTGTCTGAGTCCAGTGTTACTTCTGATTTATAAAGATTAGAATAGAATGTTTTAAATGCTAAATTAATTTCACCAGGCTCAGTTAAAGTGCGAAGGTGTGATTTGATGGCCAGAATGTTAGAATATTTTTCATTATTTTTCAGTCTTAAAGCTAATAAATGACTTGGCCTAGGTCCATTAAAGTAATATGTTCTCCTAGTTCTATGCATTAAGAATTCTGCCCTCTGCCTCAGTAACGAGTTTAACTCAGTTCTTGTTGCAGATATTTCAGCTAGTAAGGCATCAGTTTGTGTACTCTGACGTCTGGCCTCGAGTTGTGCAAGGGCGCCTTCCAGTTTGTTTATTTTGAGGAGTCTGCTCTTCTTAAGATCAGAGAAAAAAGAGATTGATGAATCTCTTATTGAGCCCTTAATTGCATCCCATAAAATTCTGGGGTCCCCCACTGAACTATGTTAAGCCTCTATAAATAGGTGTTAGTGCATGCTAGAAAAGACACAGAAATCTTCATTTTTTGAGAAGAGAGGTGTTGAAACGCCAGCGTGATGCTCTAGGAGGAGTGCCAGGAGTGTAAGATGAGCTGAGACTAAACTATGATCTGACAATGAGCAGGGTTTAATTGAAACAGAATGAATTTTAGAGAAAGAGGTAGGTGAAGCTAATAAATAATCTATTCTGGAGAAGGTCTGATGTCTGGCTGAGTAAAAGGTGTACTGTTTGAAAGTGGGATTAATTGTACGGTATAGGTCTGATAAACTAAGAGATGAAAGAAAGTTGTTCAAGTCCCTGGAGGCACGTAATTGTGTGGAGGTAGACTGTTGAAGAGACTTATCCAATGCTAAGTTTACACAAGTGTTCATGTCTGCACCTATGATTAGTGAGAAATCTTGAAGATGTGATAAAACAGTGTTTAGATTAGGGAAAAAATCAGGTTCATATTGAGATGGGGCATAGATGGAGATAAAGGCAAATTTACGTCCTGAGATGATAGTTTTGATGTATGCAACCCTGCCATCCTCACTTCCAAATGTATCTAGTATATTTAATGAGAGGTTGCGTTTCAGTACTACTAATGTACCCCTGGTTTTAGAGTTCAGGGATGCAGAGGCAGCTACATAGTAGTGTCTATTTGCGAAGCGATGAGTGTCAGCAGTTCTTAAATGGGATTCTTGTATGAGAGCAACATCTACTTGTTGTCTACGTAAGAAGTCTAAGCAAGCAGTACGCTTAATTTGGCCATTCAGCCCATTAACATTCCAGCTAATAAAATGTAAATTAGCCATGTTTATCTATCAGAAAATAATTAGTATACATACAATAAACATGAGGTTGAGCAGTGCAGCAATCAAAAAGTAAAATAAATAAAAAGAGAGAGATCCATACCAACCCTGATAAACCCTGTCGCCACAACCCTAGCCCTCTCCAAAGAACGGGAGAGTGCCTGAAAAACATCCACACCCTTATTAAGAACATAATAATAACCCACATTCGAGACAACCTCTTGAAGAGTTCTGGCTGTTCCCCTAAACGTTGGACCCGTGATCCTTGAGTAAGCATCATCCTCAAATTCCCGCAGCCCCCCACCCCCCATTATAGATATCATAGGATACCGCAGTAATGACAAAAAATAAGTAATAAACACTTTGGTCATTAAGAGTTTGAAGGAAGATAATAATGACAAAATATACGAAGAAAAAAAAAACGCAGCCAGCTTTGCTCCTGGCATTAAACAGTCCACCTAAGGACACATGGCAGAATTATATACAGTAGTAATAAGTAAATGAAAGTACCTTACTCTTTTTACCTTACTGGAAAGAGAGAGAGAGAAAAAAAAAGAAGATTTGAGCCATGGAGAGAATCAATGAAATCCTTCGCCTCTTGTGGAGTGTTGAGAAAATGGCTTGCTCCTCCGCGCGTTGCTTTCAGCCTGGCAGGGTAAAGGAGAAAGGTGCGAAAGCCCATTCGCTGCAAAGTATCCATGGAGTTCGAGAAGGCTAGCCTGCGTCTGAAAGTTTGTGTGCTGTAGTCTGGAGCAAAGCGAATAGCCACTCCATCCACCTCCACCGTTGTTTTCCGTGCGGCGCCTAGGATCCTATCTCTGTCTGTGAAACGCAACAGCTTCAACAGGAGAGTGCGAGGAAAGGGTTTACCGTTAGAGTCTGTTTTTGCTGCACCTACCCGATGTGCACGCATGATTTGAACTGAACCAAGCTTCGGAAACCACTTTGGAATAGCAGCAGACAAATAGGTAAGCGGATTTGATGTATCCGAGTTTTCAGGGATCCCATGCACTCGTATATTGTCTCTGCGCGACCTGTCTTCCATGTCAGTGACCTTGTCCTCCAGACTGGCACATAGGGCAGTTAGCTTGCTTACAGATGCAGAGGCGGCTATCCACCTCACCCAGGCGGTTTTCACTTGTCTCCATGACTTCCATACACTTTGAAGTGTCAGCCCGCATGGCCACTATTTCGCTCCTAAATTCTGCCATTTGCTCTGCCACCAAGGCTTGCGTTTTAGCTGAAAGTTGAGCCACCACATCATCAACGAATTTAGGGATAGCTTCCCTGATAGCTTCTGCAACTGCTAGCTTAACTAGCTCTTCACTGTCGACTGAACGAGCATTTGTCTGCTTAGCAGCCGTCTTCCTCAATGTTGTCGCCATCACCGTGTGTTGAAAACGTTTTAGAAAAACAATAAAATCGACCAAAAGTTGAAATATGCGGTTAAAATGCTAAAATATAGGGGGAATCGCGGAGCTGTGTTGAGAAACTACTGCATCCCTCGCGATGGTCACGTGACTCCTCGGTCTTGTATTCTTAATAAGCGTTCATGTTCATCTCTTGCTCGCCAGCGGAGAAAAAAAGAGCCCTTTTGTTTGAGTTTAGAACCATTATACCGTTAGAAAATCATTGTTTTGGTGATTGACCTTTCCTGCCTTTTGAAGTAGGACGTGCACGCGCAATTGCCCTGATAAGTTTAGCCTAGTTGAAATTAACAACATGATTTGGATGCGGACCAGCCTTTGACGAGCCGATATATCCTGTTCTCAATCAGCTCGCTAATGTTAACAGGCTAAAATGACAATTGATTAACTTAGCTTCAGCCCTACGACAAACGGGGCCCTGGAGACTTTCTGGCCTGTTTCTGTTGCTGTACATTGTTTTGCCCGAGAACCCAGTTTGTGATCTTGCTTTGTTTAAGACCACATTTACACATAGCCGGGTATTTACAGAAACAAATATTTCTGCCACTCCGTTTTCAAAAATAACGTCGTACACACAAGATCGTTTTCAAAAAAGTTTCTGTTTACATGAACCCGCATAAATACGCCCTTCTATGGAGGTATGCAGTAACTCCGAAAGAGACAGTAGTGATGAGCGCGACATTCGGAAGTTCTCATGCCATTCGTCAGGGAGGACGACTTCTTTCTCGAAGTTTTCCCACCAGACAGCAGTTCGCCCTGGTCGGATCCAAAACCGTCGGCGGCGACGCTGGCAGGCAATGTAGCCTACGTCTTGGGAGTGAAAGCAGTAGAAAGACTGCTGACCTCCGTGCAGGCAGTTCTTCGCCTCTGCTCCTCCATATAGAAAAGCAGTTGTGTTTGTAAATTTTTGCATTTTGCATTAACGTATAAATGAGCACTACCTTAACAGCATCCATGATCAGAAAGCAAAATAACTGTAAACATAGGACGCTCACATGATGTGATGCATTTTTTGTCGCATACTGTGACGTTTGAGAACCTAAAACTCCGTTTGACCTAGTTCACAAGCAAACACAAAAATCTCCACTTTGGCCGGAGTTTTTAGAAATGATCGTTTTCCGTGATAAAACCTCCGTTTTCGTGTAAATGAAAGGCTAAAACGCATGAAAATATATGCTTTTTCCCATCGTGTAAACGGGTGGTAAGACAAAGTACTTCTTAAGCATCTTTCCAGCTACAATTTTAGCAAGGACCTGTCTGTTTTTAAGCCCAGCTTTACTGTACTTCTTAGGAAGCTCAGAGATGACCACATTTTGGAAAAGTAGTGTTCTCCTGAGTGGTGGTAAATTAATTTGCTTCTCTGTTTTTTTGCATTGGGGAGCCAGCGAGCTTCTGGGAAAGTCTAACACATCTCTTTTTGTACTTTTCCATTTTTCTAGTAGCTTTGTCTAGCTGCATCTGAAGAGCAGAGAGATCCCTGTAAACTTTTGCATTCTTTCCCTTTACCCTTCTACGACCTCTTCTGACAGGGGTTTCATTCTGTTGTACTTGTAGGTTCAGTGGGCCTACTTGCAACTCTGGAGATCCCCCACTACGACCTCTTCTGACAGGGGTTTCATTCTGTTGTACTTGAAGGTTCAGTAGGCCTACTTGCAACTCAGGAGATCCAGGAGGGGTGTTTGCATCAATATGATGCATGTCGTATCTTGTCTTCCACTCTTTTATTTCTCTGATTAACCCTCCATTTTTTACCTTGTTGCTTTTGTTCTTTTTTTGACAGTTGTGAAATTGCCTTAAGCTTTCCCTCTTCTTCTCTTCTCTTGTATCTTTCCTTTTCTTTTTTCAGATATAGCTGGTATTTTTCTGGATCCTCCTTTACTCTTTTCCTATGCTCTCTAGACCTCTATGCTGATGTTCCGGGTGCCATGCTGAATAGAAAATGTAGAAAATGCTAATACCATTACTTTTTAACAAGTTTTTTTTTAATTATTATGATAAGTTATGCGGCTCAATACTCAACTGACTTGTTAACCTAACTTTTACGAGGCTATAGGCCTACAGCTAAACGCACACCGGTGTGCTAATTGAACTTTTACACCGTGTGAAATAAAATATTAATAGTTACAAGCTAGCGTAAATAAACGAATTGCCGTCTTGACTCAACTGTTTATTTCACGTTATTGATTTATCAAAGCAATAAAAGGGAAAATCATCCAAGGGGGTGAATACTTATGCAAGGCACTGTCAGAGCATTCACATGCTTCCGTTGGAATGCGTTGATCCGTAAGGGTTGACAGATCTCCATTCACTTTGAATGGGGTGACGTCATCCTTTGCCGAACTGAATTATGGCTCCGTTGGGTTCCCGTGCGTTGTGTTTCATGCTTTGCTTGCAGCAAGAGTTGAAGAATGTTCAACTTTTCGAGAGGCAATGCATGCGTCAGCCAATCAAATTGCCTTTCATGCATAACTGACAGCACAGGCGCTAGCCAATCAGATCCCGTACATGCTCACGTCTAGAAGGCGGCAAGCTCAAAAAAAAAAAGATGGCGACCAAACTCCGTAGATGGTCGTATTTGTACCCAAAAGTTGTTTGTTTGACTTTTTTTTGCTTAGATTTTTAAAAAGTTACCGAGAAATAGACACTGTACAATGTAAAAACCCCTTTATTGTAACTGAAAAATACGTCTGATAGGATTTGCGAGGTGTGTGAGCACCCTACCTAATGTTAGCATGCCACTGCTTACAAGGTAAGCAGCTTGCTAGTGGCGTGATTGGTTTGTTGACCTGTCAATCTCACTATAACGTCTCTGGTATCAACAGAACCCCATGCGCCAGACTCCTCCTCCGCCATCCGTTGGCGCAACGCATTCCAACGGAAGCGTGTGAATGCTCCGTGTATACAAAGCAAACTGCAAAGCATACTTGTTTTAAAAATTTGCTAACTAACAGCAAGACCAGGCTAAGTTAATCAATTGTCCTTTTAGCCCGTAACATTAGCGAGCTGATTGAAAACAGCAAATATCGGTTTGTCAATGGCTCATCCGCCTCCAAATCATGTGGTTAATTTCAACCAGGCTAAACTTATCAGGGCAATTGCGCGTGCACGTCCTACTTCAAAAGGCAGGAAAGGTCGATCACCAAAACAATGATATCGGTTAGTATCTGCAAGATTGCTAGTTCGATTCCCCTCACCTCCTACCTCGGTGTAGTTTTACATTTCCTTGTAAGTCGCTTTGAAAAAAAGCGTCTGTTAAATGACTAAATGTAAATGTATTAATAACAAATGCAATAAATGAAGCAGTGAAAATAAATTGTGTGTATTTCTCCCTATTCTTATCATGAGTCCACCTTAATCATTTTCTACAATAATGATATGCTATGGTGTACTAATAACACTCGTATAATTATGAGTGCTTTGTTCTCCGCATCACCGACACTACAAAAATGTACCACTCGCTTAAAAGCGCAAAACAGTCAATGTTCGACTGTGGTGTTTGCAATAAATTACTCGAAGGTCTTGTAAATTAATTATTCCTTGTCGGCTGAATCGCTAGCGCTCATACAAGAACTCATGATGGAATAATGGATCTTGGCGATCGCAAAGAACTCTCTCCCTACGCTAATCTAACTATCTAATATCAGTCCTTGGTCAATGGGATCCCTCCTTTTTCCGAGGGTGTGGCAAGCTTATCCAGCTACACTTAGGCAGTATTCACACCTACGCGTTGGAATGCGTTGCGCCAACGGATGGCTGAGGAGGAGTCTGGAGCGTGGGGTTCTGTTGATACCAGAGACGTTCTCGGTAACTTTTTAAAAATCTAAGCAAAAAAAGTCAAACAAACAACTTTTAGGTACAAATACGACCATCTACGGAGTTTGGTCGCCATTTTTTTTTTAGCTTGCCGCTTTTTAGACGTGAGCATATACGGGCTCTGATTGGCTAGCGCCTGTGCTGTCAGTTATGCATGAAAGGCAATTTGATTGGCTGACGCATGCATTGCCTCACGAAAAGTTGAACATTCTTCAACTCTTTCCGCAAGCAAAGCATGAAACGCAACGCAAGGGAACCCAACGGAGCCACAATTCAGTTCGGCAAAGGGTGACGTCATCCCATTCAAAGGTGTGAATGCTCTGTTAAGTTAGCCTGTGCTGGAGCAGGTTAGTGCTAATTGATATGTTACTATGGTGATTTATCGAAAGTTGCTTCCACGAACCAAAAAGAGGGGCGTTTTTAATCTTAGCCTGAAAATTAGCTCGCTAAACTGCTTAGCGAGCTACGACGAGTACCCCCCAGGTGTCTGCTGACCAAACCTGTAAGACTACAGCAACGCACGTCCAACCCCAGGTGTCTGCTGACAGACTGCAAGTCACACTTGGGAACCGTAAAGGACATCCTACTAGTGCAACAAACACTGCCCGCTGACCAAACCTGTAAAACTCAAACAAGGCACATCTAAACCCAGGTGTCACAAATATACACAAACATTTAAATGTATATGAACTCCATTCGTCTATCCTTCTTGACAAAATCTTTGTTGTAAAAGTCCTCCTTGTCTTCTTTCAGTTTTAAAAGTCTCTCCGTCTCTATGGAAATTAATGCCAGGGATGAAAGTCGTCCTTGGTCAGTCCGATTCCGACTATGTTTTCAGTCTTTTCAAAGCAGAGAATGACCTTTCCATGGACGCTGTTGTAGCTGGTATAGTGAGCACCAGCTGGAGTAACTTTGTCGCCTCAGGAACAGTCTGCATCAGATCCTTCTGGGCCAAAAAGCTGAGAAGCTGTCCAGGGGATTTACATTGATCCCTCACCACCTGTGAGCTGTACAGTCCGATTAGATCAACCTTTAGTCTTACAACGTCAAATAACCTGGCATATTTTGACAGGCTCTGCAGTTTGGTGTCATCAAAATGATGTGACGTTTCATAACATTTTACACAATCAACCAAACCAAGGAAAGCTAGCTCACCAAAATCATCAAACCTAGCTTTCAGTTGAACACTGATATTGTCCAGGATGTTATAAAACATTATTTTCCTCTCATCTCTGACTGACATTTGACTACGGTCACTATCTGTTGTTCCGAGCGTGGCGCATTTCTGCTCAAATCGCTCATAGAAACTGTCAAACTCCTGTCTCTGGCGTTCCACAAATCGAATTGTGTCGCTGATTCGTGCACAACAAAAACCAATATCCATTACTTTGGTTTGAAGCACTCTAAACAGTGCATCCGTTTTGCTGAAAATGCCCTCATATGCCATAATTAGAAAGCATGTTGATGCTTTTGACAGCCAGCGCTCATATACAGGGGCCATCATTTTGGTGTCATTATCCCAACGGGGTCAGCCCTATGTTCCCACATTTCTAAGGATTTTTTTTTCACTGACAATTTTGAAAATTAAGCCCTATGTTCCCACAGCCCTATGTTCCCACAGATCTATGTTCCCAGATTTATTTTGAAAAATGAGTCCCAATGTTCCCACATTTCTAGAAACCCTGTGGTCTCACATTTCCTGTTAAGCCCCAGCCATTTTCGGGACAAAAACACCTACAAATGCATGCCTAAAGTAAATGATCAATTCCTCCACAATTATACAGTCGATTTGCATGTTCATGTTGCAAAAAAAAAGTACAAAAATCGCCATTTTGAAAAAAAATCACGGACCCGCCCGCGGGTTAGGGTTAGGGTTAGATGAACTGTAGGAACATAGGCCCTTATTTTGAATATTAGAAATGGGGGAACATAAGACCTAATTTTGAAAAAGCTCTTAGAAAGGTGGGAACATAGGGCTGTGGGAACATAGGCACGCTCCCATCCCAACTATCTGATTTTCGCTTATAATACGGAATACATCACACCGATCAGATTGGTACATACTTATTGTCTGCAACAGTCTTGAATTTAAGCTCCATCTCGTGGGCGCTGCTTTTCCATGAAAATGAAAAAATTCTAAGGGGGGGCAATTTTTTTGATAATGATTAAGGCGACCCATTCAGTAGGTACATTAAGTTAGCTGATTAACTCATACAGCAATACCTTTTAATATCTCCCCTCTTGCTACATAGCTAGAGTAGCAAGTTACAGGTGGAAAGCTATGGAAGAAAGTTGCATCCAGGAGCCTTCATAAGCCAACATGATGTGGCTCCACATTAAATGATCCCACTTTTTCATTATCCACATGTCTCAAATGTTGTATGATGTAACATAGCTTAACAGGACACATATGTCCAGTAACAACATAAAGAAGATGGCAACATATAAGTCAAAACCAACAATATTTATTGACTGATCTTGAAAGTATTGGCTTACAAAAGCTAAATAAGTCATAACATAAAAAATTATTCAGTGTTAGTGCAAGAAGCGGACTGTGAAACACACTGTGAAACCTATGACAAGTGACAGTGGTATAAAGAAATAGTTAGCCACTTCACGACAGCGATTTTCTTTCGTTCCAATTCTTGGATGTAGGATTTCCCTCCCTTTGTAGAAACCTGTTGAATGGATACATTTGGCCTAGGAAGTCCTAATGGTTTTGTTGTCAATTATCTTCATTATTACGCAGACTAAAAAGGGAGTTTCTGTCAAAGAGCGAATTGTTGCACTGAACAGGAGCCATCTTGACAGAATAGGCCTCTGTCGAAGCTGTATGACGGTCTTATAGGCTTTTACGTCCATTACTTATGACACGACATGGAGGGGCGAGCCCTCCCGGAAGCCATAGAGAATGCATTGAGAGCCCTGTTTTGTGAAAAAAATAATGGATTTAACATGGGAGTCAATGGGAGATGTCTGGGGCGATTTTCATTTCGCCCCAAATCGCCCAGAAGGGGCGGGACCATTTGAAGCACGACTTTTGACTTGACTGCCTGGCTGTTACCTGATTGGACAATGACATTCAAAGGCAGATCAGACGGTCTAGTGGTAGAATCCGACAGAAAAAAATATACAACATTTACATTTAGTCATTTAGCAGACACTTTTATCCAAAGCGACTTACAAGGAAATTGCATTTATACATCAGGATTTTTTTTTTTTTTCGTAGGCAGTGCATCGCCCTTATGGACAAGCCGCCCCTGGTGGGTGCGCTTCGTGGATTTACTGAAAAATGACGCTAGTCCCTCAACTGTTTTTTTTTTTTTTTTTAAACTCTAGACTCAGGCATGCATTTTGCTGAATGCTACAGCACCCGGTTCAATTTGTGTGCGTAACAGTGAGTGAACAAGCACCTTTTCTTTAATCCTGGCCTGCACCCCATTAAGCTCTGAAGACCTCACAGCTGCTCCGTCATAAGTCTGAGCCAACAGCTTTTCGACGCACTTAAATTTCTCCAAAACACCCAAGACAAACTCAGCTATAGCAGGGGCTCGTCTGTCATCACTCACATCATCAAATCCCCAAAACGCCTCCCTCACTTCACTTTTAGCCACATAACGCAAAATGACAGAGATCTGGGCTTCATTTGTAACATCCGTTGTCTCGTCTACTTCTACTTCTCATTTTGTATATCATTTCTAATCACCTCAACAACTGCTTCAATTAAATCGTTCTGTATTCTGTTTGACAATCCAGAAAAAAACAGTGGATGTCTCCAAATGTCTAGCTAATCTTTCATCTTTCTCAGCAAAAGCATTTAATAGTTCAACATAGTTCCCACGATTAGAAGAACTTGAACTCTCATCGTTACCACGAAATGCCAGTTTCTACTTGGCTAGGAAGCAGGTTGCATTAATGAGGTCTTTTAAAATCTCTCGGTTTTCCTTTACCTTGGCATTGTGGACGCTAACCTTTAATCTCCCCTGCTCGTCCAAAGCCAAATCTATTCTTGAGGTTCCAAAAGATTTCAAAGCTATTTGATTTTGAATGTGGTTTCCTGACATTTCATGTTAGCCTAGGCTTCTTGGCAAATTTTTCAAATCACAAAATCCGGATTTAGTCCAGACATTGTCACGAGTGCTAAAGAGAAGACAGGGAAAGCAGTAAAGGCGGTTTCTTTGTAGCATAGCCACATAGCCAGTCTTTTCGGGAGTACCACTCCATCTGAAAAGAGCGAGTTACCTTCTGTCCCGTTGTGTGAAGCAAACCTTTTAGCTCCGGCATTGGTCTCCCATTATTAATCATTTCACGTTTGGACTGAAAGTCCAGTTTTGAGAACTGCTTCAGCTTAGCAATAAAATCTACCATTTTCGCCGTCAAGGTCAAGTATAAGTGTAGAAGAAGAGCAACGTTCCCCAGCATAAACCCGACAGGTGTACTCTCGCACGCCCCCTTCATTGAGGCAGAGGTACTGTGTGCCTCACCTACATGATTTTTCAATGCGTTTTGAGCTCAGCTCAAAGGTTCTACGCATGCGCACGCATGCTCTAAACACAGTTTGGAGCGATTGCGCAATCCTAGGTGAGGCACTGCCTCCCCTGTCTTCCATAGACATATATACGCTGCCTCCCCTGACCTTTCTCCCGTCTATTTGATCAGGACGTGTGCAAATTCAGCGATTTTGATAATTAAAATGCTTGAAATGATTGGTATCATGAAATATTAATTTTCTTTTATTATTATTATTATTATTATTATTTTTTGCCTCCTCTGACCGCAGGTCCCTGGTCGGTAATGACGCAATGTGGTAATGACATTTTTTCAGGATAAAGGGTGCTAAGTCTTGGAATAGCTAACACCACTCAACAGCTAGTACAAACTGCTTAAAATACATGAATAATCTGTATATTTCATTATTTTCACAAAAAGTGTTATTGTAAATTCATCGTGGTGATGGGTTGGGGACGAGCCTATTTGGCCAAGTATTAGTATTTACAATATTTAAAAAAATAGAAAACCTCATGATTGGGGTGTAAAACTTTTGGTCATAGTACAATAAATATTATTTAAAATAACCAAGCTATTTATTTTGTAAAATATTATTTTTAACAGACATTTTACCTCTGGGGACATAAAAGCGCCCGCAATTAAAGAATCGCCCACATACAAAGACCCTTCAGGAGACACTCCCGGCCAGCATCTATATCACACTGAAATAATAAAAAAAATGTATTAGCACGTTGTTACAGCCCTACTAATAAGGCCAGGGGCTCCGCCCCTTTGGTGTTACGGCTGTTGTCTATCTGTCCTACAGGGTGCTGAGTGCCGAACAGGTAATGGGCTGGCCTATAAGAGGCTGGGGTTTTGCAATAGACGGCCGCTCTCTGCTCCAGACTTGTGCGTTGCCGGTGTAGGCGTACGGATTGTCCCAGTGGTGAGAGCCTGGGAGAAGACGTCCGGCTACGGAACTCCACCCTCAATATCTCCTCCGTCCTCGTCGCGTTTTACACATTTGTTTGTTTACCCCTAGACACATTGCACGACACTTTCCTTTTAATACATTATACTGATTGTTTTCCCCATTGTAAATAAACCCTTTTTAAGTATTACTACGGTGTGGTCGACCCATTTTATGTCAGGGCTGCCTTGAGCCAGGCAGTCGTGACAACGTTAATCAAACTTTCATTTAAGTCAACCACTGCTGGAAACGATCATGGAAAAAGTTAGACAAATACAATATGCGAAGAAATATCAACATGATCAAACTCCCCTGTAAGGTTTGCATGATTAAGACCCTGTATCACTCACATCAGTCATTTTCTCAATGATGGCTTGGAGACTTTTCCCTATTTGTCCCCCTCTCTTTTTGGAACAGCTTTATCAGGTTGTCAGAGTGAAGGTCTATCTGAGACAGGAACTTGGATTGAAGTGGGACAGTCGTAATTCTTTTGAATTCCACGTTGATCTGAAATAAGATAATTAGCAGGAAGGAAACCAGATTTGAAAGCTATACTTCATCAGCATCACTATCATACCATCACACATACCACAGATCAAGACAACACATACACATACTGCACCAAACATCTGGCATAATAGCCGTTTATCAGTGTACATAAGAGATTCATTTTATCAACGATAAATTCATAAATAAATAATCACACTTACTTCTGTGACTTCAAACAGTGCAGGCCACCTTGCCATAAAGTCTGCCACCATTGGTGTGTCGCGCACAACTTCCTGTCTTCGAAGAGCAAATGTCTTTTCCATCTGGATTCTCACAGCTTCTCTGTTGTTCATCCTCTTACTGTCCAGCAGTAGAGCTTTTCGTGTGGCATCCAGACTCTCCTCAGTTTCAGTTCCTGGATATGCTGGACAAAAATTTACTTCAGCCCTTTTGGCTTTCTTCACACCGAAGGCTGGACTGCTTTCCTTCGGGTTTGTTTTTCAACGCATTTAAAGTTACTTCTGGGCAGCCAATCTTTTTTAATTGGATACTTTATATTTTATACTGGCCTTCCATCCCCCATACCCGGTGTCCGATCCTTTCTCAGCCAAGCACGGATGCCTCCTTACCTGATCTGCCTGCTTACCAGTATACGTATATTTTATATTTCACAATTTCCTGCAGAAGACCATCAATTACATCGAAATTCAATTTTGGATCAGGACTGAATGGAGTGCCATCTTTGAGGTAAGCTACAGCTGCCTTTGTGAGTTTGAGGTCTGCGTCATAAGAAAACCTCGGTACTTGAAAAACTGCAGGCCAAGATGACTGCAAGCTTATTGACTCGCTTGAAGACAACACATCTGAAGATAACACAGCGAGCTGATCCAATCCTGTAGTCAACTAGTGGATAACTGTCAAGGAGCTCACCAAGTGCAACGAGACTAAATGTTCTTGTGGGTGTCGGGCTGAGATGGAAAGCTCTATAATGTTCAGTATACCAACCACAGAGCCTATTTGACAATGTAGAATACACACTCGTGTATAATGACGATTTGGTCAATTTTACTAAACTCAGGCAATCCACCTACTTCTGTGGGCCAGTATCATTCCCTTCCTATAAGTTATGCCCTTGGTTGTCACACACTGCGAAAGATGGACTTCAGATATGTCAGGACATTTTTGTCTAATGATCTGTGCCATCTCCTCTTTGAGTAAGTCTACTGGTAGAGTGGACACACTTGAGACCTCTAGGTCAGGCTTGCTCAGACATGGAGCACTCAGGTGGTAAGCAATCATCCTTTGAGGCTAACGATAGGGGCACATTCTTAAAACAACTTGTGTGCCTGACAACCTGCTTAAAAAAACAACTGAACCAAACAGCCTGATCATCTGGGGGTAGTGCTCCAAAAAGTGGTGTTTCGGCAGCAACCTGACATCGGGGAACAACTCTTGATACCTCTGTTTGTGCTCTATGATTTTGCTTTCTAAAAAAGCCAATGAGTCATCAGTATGTACAATGGCCACAACAAGCTCTGTGATGTCCATAAGGTCCATGAGAATAAGCCAGGCACAAGTGGTGCAATCAAAAAAGGCAAGAATCGGAGCAAGCTCCAGTTTTCATGCGCATTTCCTCCGGGGACGGCCCAGTGTTCCCAAAGCCTGATATTCCGAAATCTCAATATTCCGAAAAATAGTCCCCCTGGCATAATTTAGAAATATTTTAAGTGGCACAAAACACACACAGTATTTAGTTTGCGGAGCGGAGACGCTCACTGGGCTATCACGCATATAACTTTTCCTAGGCAATATTTGTTAACTTGGTCTACTCTGGTTTTGAATATGGGGTATCACTCGTGCAAAGAAAATCACCGGCAGATTGTCGCAGGACATTACGCAGATCTTGTCAAGCACTGACAAAGCATGCTGGCTATATAAAAGTTTTTTTTTTTTTTTTATCATCGCGATGCAAATGCCATGTGTGTATAATAATATTCTGAATTAAAGTTCATGCTTGTGAAATAAATGCATTTATATGTTTATGATTATGTGATCAATTCATTGGGATGTGCATGTGGCCTATAGTGGTTCAAGTTGCTATGCTCACACTTTCGGAACAGCGGGCTGTCGGAATAATGGGCTTTCGGAACATTTTCCTCCCACAGTTTTGGTTTTGGAGAAACTTTGAGAGAATACATGAGGTTTGTTTGTCCTGTCAGCCCATTTATAGGGAAACTTTCAAATTGCATTGTTTAAGTCAGCTAATGTGAAAAACGTTTTAGATATAAGAACTGCTAAGCAACGAGCAAGCTCAATAGGGATTATACCCTCCAAAACATCATGGGCAAGGTCAGGTGGATAGCCAAAGATGACATGAAAATGAGACAGATCGCTTCATACCACAACAAGCTGTACCTGTATCTTCAACGTGTTTGACATGGGCCTGATGAATCTCCTT
Source organism: Clupea harengus (assembly GCF_900700415.2). Taxonomy (NCBI): domain Eukaryota; kingdom Metazoa; phylum Chordata; class Actinopteri; order Clupeiformes; family Clupeidae; genus Clupea; species Clupea harengus. The sequence goes on along the minus strand of NC_045155.1, from coordinate 17,899,993 downwards.
GGTTCTCAACCGGAAAGCACCAGATGCAACAGAATGTAGCTGAATATCACTGCTCTTTCCTGTGCAAAACCTGCAATAGTGTTCCACAGAAGAACTCTCCATAAATCCAGCAATGCTGTGCGCTCCCAAGTTGTCAGCTACTACACTAATATGGTGCCTTTAACTGACTCACCTAGCAGTGGGACATAAACACCCAGCTCCTCCAGAGTTTTCAGATCTTGGAGAAGAGGTTCTAAGATCCTGTCATAACCATAGATTTTAACATGATCAGTTTTACACAAAACTGCTAAGTAGATGGATGATAATGATAAATGAGACCCTTGAGGCAAGTTACCCAATAAACAGCTCTTTCGTGAGGTGCCAAGGGGGTTACAGACCTCAAAGTGATCTACATAACACTAGAATTATCCTTGGCTTTTCCCCAGAAAAAAAAGGATTGTCCTTGAAGAGGGAACAAAATAGTTTGCATGAAAAGGCCCCCTCCTCTTTCACTGAGAGGCCCAGGCCAACAGGTCACCTCCATCAGCCTGCACTCACACCAGTTAACCTCAGCACTTCCTACCTTTCCCTACCTTTTGTCTAGAATGATATACTAGTTATGATCAACTAGGGCTCGAATGTGCCATGTGGTTTTAGGGCTCTTTTGTCCTGAATGACTAAGATTGCATTACCTGGAGGTGCATTGACTCCCCCCTCACTGTCGTAGGATCCTCTTTCCTCTTTGGCTGTCGTTTTTACGGCAACTCTCTGCGGCATGGCTGCATTCAGGGCAGTGAGGCAGAGGGTTGCGCCCTCCCTTCGCTTAAACCAGCCAAGGAGCCTCTTCCTCCTCCAGCTGGTCTCTCTCTGCTGGGGTTAGAGCATCACACCGCCCAGGCTGCGGGGTCCGCTGCACATCCCTGCGCCGTCTTGGTTGGTATTTTTGCCACTCCAGTCTTGGACGAGACATGGATCTCTCTCTGTCTCCATCACCAAGCTACTGAGACGGACTCCTCCCGTCCCCCTCGGCCAGCTGAGGGCTCCTGTTCTCCACACATGGCAGGGTTGGATCTATGGAGAGAGATGAGATGATGGTTCAAATTAGCCAGTCTTAACCTGTAATGGTCCTTATTACAGTGAAGCTGAAGACCGTCAGACTGAAGACACAGTGTTGTTTGACCAGTAGGCTATGGAGGATGGGAAGTATGGTCCATTATGATAAGCAGTTCCACAACCAGCTCCAAAAGCTCCATGGAAGTCCCTATCACAGAGCCAGTGCACGGTGCACTTGTCCTCTGGAGAGCAGTTCAAAATCAGCGTGCTTTGCTCTTGATATTCATTTAGGCTTGTAGTGTGGAGGCTTTCATAACTGTTCATTAAATATTCTGTGCTCTCTGTCTGTGTTCTGTGTTTGTGTGTTTGTGTGTGTGTGTGTGTGTGTGTGTGTGTGTTCAGCTTTCTTTGGGAAGTACCTTGAATGAGTACAAATCACGTACAATACGTGCCCCCGGGCTGGAGAGAGTGAGTGGGCATGGTGAAGAATTCTACAACTCAGGGGTGCAAACTCGTCACCTTTCGGCGAAATTCGCCGTTTTTGATCCAAAATAGGTCATTTGTGTGATTCGTGTAGTTCGTGTAGTTCGTTTGGCCAACCCCATGTCACCATGACAGGCACGCTTTTTATTTCGAGTCTTTGGGTCTGTTCAAAACGGAAGGTAGCTGCCTCGATGCCGTAATAGACAGGTGTATTACAAGACATGTCTTTCGGGTGAAAGCGTTGGTTTCAAGCGGCCTTTTTAAGATGGCATTTACGGTAACGTGTGACGTTGGTACGCTGCAATAACGTTATGCTATCTAACGTAGGCTAACGTGCTAAAGTCAGACAGTTGGCTGACAGACGCCTCGCAAATCACATCAACCATTTCTGCTGGTTACAATAACGGTGTTATCGGATAGTAGCCTACAGTGTCTTTTTCTCGGTAACTTTAAAAAAATCTAAGCGTGAAAACGCCGAAAAATTTACATTTACATAACAGACATGGCAGTCAGCCGAGTTTGGTCCGGAGTTTAGCTGCTAAAGTTATCTTCTGTCCTGTCGTTTGAAGCAAACCTTTTAGATCTGGCATTGGTCTCCCATTATGTATTTATCACTTCACTGGATTGGAAGTCCGTTTTCCAGGCTCTCGCACGCCCCCTTCATTGAGGCAGAGGTTAGGTTTGCCTCCCCTATGTGCTTTTTCACTGTGGTTTTATGACAGATCAGCAACTAAATAGCTTCTTCACATACGTGAAATACATTACATTACCTATTATATGGATACAAACGACATGTAATAAAAGTGTTTACAAATATTTCAGTAATGACAAACAATGAGAAAGCAAAAGGCATGCGCTCAACCCAGTGTGTGAGGGATTGCACAATAGGAGATGAGGCGCAGCTCGTCGCTGCCTCACCTCGCGAGTCGCCTCTCTGTTTGAACAGGACATGGTCAAATTCAGCGATTTTGATTATAAAAATGATAGGAATCATAGTTTTTTTTAATTTAAAGCACAGATCAGTAGATTCGTGTTAATATTTATTTTATCATTATTTGTTTTTTACTTTTCATGAGGCTCTGCCTCCCCTGACCGCTCGCACTGACCCGTTTTCTACTGCCGGGCGCTTCACTGCAACTGAACAAACTTACACTCTCCCACTTCAGTTTGTTTTCAGAATGAGAGAATTTTAGGAGGAGGATGCCATTACTGTGGCTCAACTAGAGTCAGGCGTGAGGTGCAAATAGGCCTTGTCCTGACAACCTAGACTCAAAGAGTAGCCTGTAAAGGCACTGTCACTGTCACAGAGAAGCTAGACCATGCCTGATGCAGCCTCTGTTGATTTTCTGTTCCAATAGTTGGCCCTTTTTTTGCTTAATACCTGATGGAGATCTGTGACGTAATGTGCTTTGGTGAAGTGGACTGGAGTGGGTGGTCGGGAGGATATTAGGTTGGGTGGTTGGGTTGGCCTGTGCCCGTGCCCGTGCAACATTCAACACAGGAATGTTTATGATTAAACTGTTACCAGAGCACTAAATTGTTTACAACAGCACAAAGTTCTTCATAGATCTAGCCTAATCATTTTGTTGTCAAAGTGCACCAGATTGATGCATTGAACTTTAAAATGTGCAAAATGTTCTTATATATAAAATATATTCCCCGGGGAGCATGCCCCGGACCCTCCTAGGGGGTTCGCAACGTTGTCACCTTTTTCATCCCTGATGAGTTTGCACCCCTGTCAACTACACGATCTGCCGCAACGGAGTCCGAGAGAAACACGGCTGTGAATACCCCAAGGTCAGTTTGAGTGTGTGTCCAAAAGAAACACGGCTCTGAATAGCCCAAGGTCAGTTTGAGTGTGTGGTCAGACACAGGAAAAGCTTTTGATCTGGTATGATTTAAATGACTTGTCTCTGTGTGTGTTGTTTGTTTGTTTCAGTAAAAGTCTTTTGTGTGTGTTTATATGTAAATGTTTGTGAGTCTGTGTGTGTAGGATGGCCGGCCTCACGGCGATGTAACAAAGAAATGGAGGCAGTGTCTCAGATGTTCGGTGGTCAATCGCAAATGTTTAATCTGTTCAGAGTAGGAAAAACACGCCAGAATGGAGAAAACAGAAACAAAAACTCCAAACTGTAATTCGCAATAAATAAATAAGCCCTAAACAATTCAGCTCCACAAATGCCCAGGTAAACTCTCCATAACCCTGAGTAACTCTTAACAAATGTGTCACGCTCCAATCTAAACAAATGAACCTCTAGTCGTCTAAAGGGGTGGGAAATTGTTCCCCTAAGACTTCTCGCTCTCCAAAGATCAGTTCTGCGCCGGTATTTGTTTACCCCGGCCTGAACCATTACACATAGCAAATCAATTAACAATAAAAATACATATTCCGACTCATTATCCACTCAATACATTTCCCTATAGTACCACTGACGGGTTCTACACAAATACACTCATTATATTACATAGCACTTTACATCAGTCCCCAGTTATCACACCTCTCTCATCACACCAACTTGGCCTGTGCACGTCTGACGTGGATGCGCCCAAAGTTCAAAGGTCCTTCCCGACTTTCTAATCGGGTTGTTCCTCTGTGTCGCATTTGGAAGTCCACAAGCCACACGCTTTCAGTCCCGGTATGTTTGGTGGTTGTATGTCCAATATGCGGTACTGATCGTGATGAAGTATGATGGTTGTTTGTGTGCCAATAAACCTGTGTGCATGTACCCCGAGCTGTGTACTGTGTGTGTTTTAGCAACGGAATGTACTACCGTAGCGGTAACGGGCAGCCGCACCGTTACAGTGTGTTTGTTTCATCCTTCATGCCTCCTGTCTCCTTTCTATACTCAGGACTACCTGACAAACCTGATCACAAATGACAGCATTAACTACTTCCGGGCGTCTAAGAGGGTGTACCCCCATCGGCCCATTCTCATGGTCCTGAGCCACGCTGCCCCCCATGGGCCGGAGGATGCAGCACCGCAGTACACCACCGCATTCCCCAACTCTCTCTCACACGCACACACACACTCTCACACACAGAACTGGCATAGATCATGGCTATAAGGTGCCACATGGTAACAAAAGACATTCTCAACTGCATTTTGGAGCTGTGTTATATATATGTATACATACAGTATATTTGAAAAAGCACTTTGACCAGTGGTTTTCATCAGAAAAAGATGTTACGTGTGAACACGTCCTAAGGTGCCATGTGGTTTAAGGGCTCTTTTGCCTTGAAGGATCAACTAGCATTGCAGTGAGGAATCATGTCTGTAAACCTTTCAGAACATTACAAATGTCAGTAAAAACTCTTGTTTAAAGGGTGGGTGAGGACACAACCATTCATCATATACATAAGATATTAGGGCAGAATGTGATTTCTTGGTTATTTCTGTGATCCCTATGAGATAAGTGAAGAGCAAACAACAACAAGATTCCTTATAAATGAAATAAAATACATTTATTATAAATTAATGAAGATATTTATGTCATGTAATGTATGTATATGAGGATTCATTAATTTATTTTGTAGAAGTGCTCTCCATTCTGTCCCTGTTCTTGTCACTGGAGATCCAATAACTGGAGGTGCATTGACTCCCCCCTCACTGTCGTAGGATCCTCTTTCCTCTTTGGCTGTCGTTCTTACGGCAACTCTCTGCAGCCTGCGTGGCTGCATTCAGGGCAGTGAGGCAGAGGGTTGCACCCTCCCTTCGCTTAAACCAGCCAAGGAGCCTCTTCCTCCTCTCCTCCTCCAGCTGGTCTCTCTCTGCTGGGGTTAGAGCATCACACCGCCCAGGCTGCGGGGTCCGCTGCACATCCCTGCGCCGTCTTGGTTGGTATTTTTGCCACTCCAGTCTTGGACGAGACATGGACCTCTCTCTGTCTCCATCACCAAGCTGCTGAGACAGACTCCTCCTGTCCCCCTCGGCCAGCTGGGGGCTCTTGTTCTCCGCACATGGCAGGGTTGGATCTATGGAGAGAGATGAGATGATGGTTCAAATTAGCCAGTCTTACAACATAAAACTGCAGGTGTCCACTGCAACTCTTTTAGGAAATTCAGCTATCTAAAAATGTTCAACTTACTGCAGTCCCCTTTGCGGAAGTCTTGGAACAACGGAATCATTGAGGTCGGCAAGTCATCTGCACTGTCAGCTGTTAAAGAGAAATATAAAAGCAACCAGTTAGGACTATACCAGGAACATCCCTAATATGTAAGAAGAAAGACAATTCTGAAGTGAGAGAATGAATGGAGATGAGAGAGGTTGATGTTTGAGGAAGGGAGAGTACTGAGGACGTTAGACTTACATGACAGGTTTGAATGGGCAGACACATCAGCCATTATTCCAGAGGGGGGTTCCCCTGCGGAATCACTGTCCTTATTGCCTCTCATATCGGCCTCCTTTTCTCCATCATCTGCCTGTTGTTCCTTCTCTGGCACCGTCTCCAGAGCCTCTTTCTCAGCTGGCTTCTCAGGCTCACTGATACTGTCTACAGTTTTAGCCTTCTCTTTCGCAGCCTCCCTCCGTTTGAACCAGCCGAGAAGTCTAATCCTCCTCTCCTCCTCCAGCTGGTCTCTCTCTGCTGGGGTTAGATTGTTGCACCTCCCAGGCTGTAGGGTCTGCTGCTCACCCCTGTCCACTCTTGGCTGGTAGTTCTTTTGGTCCAGTCTCTGACGAGACATGGGCCTTGCTGTGAGGGGAGCCTCTATATCCAGAGCCTCTGTGCTAGCATTGCCCATCTCTACAGAATCCAACACAACTTCTGGACTAGCATCCCTGCTAGCATTTGCCTGCTCTTTCGCTGCCTCCCTTCGAGTAAACCAACCCAGCAACCTCCTCCTCCTCTCCTCCTCCAGCTGGTCTCTCTCCTCTGGGGTTAGATCATATCTCCCAGGCTGCAGGGTCTTGTGCCAGTCCAGTCTCGGACAAGAAACTGGCCTTGCCGTGAGGGGAGCTTCTGCGCTAGCATTGGCTATATCAACACAGTCCAACACAATTGCTGGACTGGTATCTGTGCTAGCGTGAGTCATCACTGCAGACACCACTGCAACTGCAGGACTAGGATCCGCACTAGCATTAGCCATCTCCACCTTCAAGGCCACATCAACAGGGTGGATAGCCATCTCCACTCTCTGCACTTCAGGGACAGCCATCTTAAGGTTCTTTAACCCTTTTTCCTCCGTCCTTTTCCGGTCGGCCATCTCCTTCTTCAGGCGCTTAGCCTCCTTCCTCTGCTTTTTCTTGCTTTGATTCATTCTCTCATTCCTCTGCTTCTTTGTCTTGCTCTCCGCCTCAACTTCTGACCTCACCGTCTTGCCCTCGTACTCCTCGTTGGGCACCGGTAGGCAGCAGCTGAAAAAAACACAGAAAAACCACCACTTCATGTTGTATAACTGTCCTCTTTGAAATCTCAAATAAGACTGAGCAGGTTTTTGGAATTAACTGAAGATTCTACTTCATTTCAGAATGCAAATAAACATTCCATATGTTGTCACGGCGATCAATGTGTTCTTTTAAATCTGTGGCAGCAACAAAGAGTTTAGAATGTTCATTCTATACTGCCCAGTAGGCTCACTATTTTTGCGCTTTTTTACAGTTCACCATACTATTCCAAGAGTCTTAAAGCAAAATAAAACGACAGAAAATAAGTGGCACACCAATAGCATTAGTACTTCTAAAACTGAATATGTGATATCTTGAGTTGAAAGGGAACCCTCATATAGAGTAGGCTAAATCTGGATGGAGAGAAAAGGCCAGTGGTATATTTAGCTAATTTGCTAATTATTTCAGCCCATTGTTGAAAGCTGAACCTTATATTTCACATCCTCCATGTCTCCCGATTCCTCTCTACATCCTCCATTCTTTCTCTTCGCTACCTTTGCTTCACTTTTTGAAAACTATATTTCTGTCTGCCCTAGTGCCAGCATGGCTTCCAGCAGTTATGTTTTCAGTAAAGACGTGTAGGATTGCACTGCTGTGCACACAGATGCAGTAGTAGACTTTCTCCTGCTGCCCCCGTTCCCACTTCAATTTGCTGTAATATACTCTTCATTCCTCAGGTATATAGTCCAGCTTTTATAGAAAGAACCACATGAAGTGGGGAAGAAAGGATTTGTAATTGACAGTATTTTATGTGTCCTTCTGTGTCGAAACATGAAGGCTACCGCCACAATAGCATCTCATGCAGGTTATACAGTTTTGGGGGTCTTGGTTGAAGGCGCTGCATGGGTCCCTGGTGGAGAGGAGCTGGAGTGGTTTATTATTGTTGTTGTTTATTCTCATGGTGATGAACGTACACTATGGGTTTCCAATCATACATTAATGCACATGTTGTCAAATGCACATACATACACACACAGAAAATCAAACAAATGCTTACCCAAACCCCGCCCCCCACACACACACACACACATACCTACACATACACACACATTCCTCTCTGCTGCTGCTGTCAGATGTGTCATCCCTTCAGCTCCAGTGCTAATTACCCACCAGCTGGGGCCAGTTTCTTTGTTTCTATACCTCTGACTCTTTTCTTCCCCCTCACTCCCAATTTTATCCTTTCTCCATCTCCCTCTTTCTTTCTTTCTTTCTTTCTTTCTATCTTCTGCCCACTTTCTGTCCATCTCTCTTTTTTCTCCATCTTCCACAATCTGTCCACAAACACACATATTCATGTATCCTGCATCATGCATCATGAATGTGTGTTGTTTAGTTATGAGTATTGAATAATAGGTCAAATAAGCTGTAAGTCATATTTTCAGTTTTATTGAAATGTCAGCTCTGTGTTTTCAGGGATCATGTTGCTTTATTGATGGACTGCACAGTGCGAAATCCCAGATCTCTCTCTTTCACATACACAAACAGACACACACTCTCTCTCTCTCACACACACACACACCTTCTTATTCTCACAGCATCATTCCGTCTGCCCTGTAACTCTCTCCGTTCCCTCACAATAACAGCACATCATTGGTCTTGGTGTCGGCCTCACGTTGCTGGTTGTTTATGAGTGTACTGAATGTCTGCTAGGTCCTGAAACGCTCCTTGAGGCAATTTAATACCAGGTTCAACACTTTATCTCACCAATAAAGACTCATGCAGAATCATTACAGGCAAAGCATATGGAGAAATGAGAGGCAAAAGCAGGGTGTTATGAGGAGAAGATGATGATGGGGGGCAAGAAACAGCAAGAAACCTCGGGGTCATTATTGATGACCAACTGACCTTCACGGCCCACATCGCCTCTGTCTCCAGGTCGTGCCGCTTTGCGCTATACAACATCCGCAAAATCAGGCCGTACTTAACCCAGTATGCCACCCAGCTGCTGGTGCAAACCTTGGTGAGCTCCCGCCTTGACTACTGCAACGCCCTCCTAACGGGCCTGCCGGCTTGCATGGTGAAACCACTACAGATGATCCAGAACGCGGCGGCGCGTCTGGTGTTCAACCAACCGAAAAGGGCACACGTCACCCCGCTACTCATTGAGCTCCACTGGATGCCAGTAGCTGCTCGCATTAAGTTCAAGTCACTTATGCTTGCCTACAGAGTGCTTGCTGGTTCTGCTCCCACCTACCTAAATGCTCTTGTAAGGGCAAATGTTACACCCAGGACGCTGCGCTCGTCTAGTGAGCGTCGTTTGGCACTGCCGTCTGTGCAAGCACGGCAATCCAGACTATTTTCATTTGTAGTTCCACGTTGGTGGAACGAACTGCCTAGTACTACCAGAGCAGGGGCGTCCCTCTCTACCTTCAAGAAGCTTTTGAAGACCCAACTCTTCAGAGAGCACCTCCCTTCCTAACTGGCACCTGACTAGCGCTTAACTTGCACTTCAGCAGTTACATTCCTGCACTTCTTTTCCCTTTTTTCTAGGTCGTTGTTTTTCTAATTCTCATGTAAAGTAGTATTTATTGTTACACCATGCTTTTTATTGCTCTTAGCTTGACTGTTCTCTCCCTTGTACGTCGCTTTGGACAAAAGCGTCTGCTAAATGACTAAATGTAAATGTAAATGTAAATGTAATGTAAATGCAATGTAAACATACATCTATAGAAATGACAAAAGACATGCAAAATCCCTTTTTAGCACTCCCCCTTCCCCCACACACAGACACACGTGTACGAAAATACTCTTCATACGAGTAATTAACTACACTGTAGTATAGAAATAAAGAATAGCTCGACTATTCCCCAGTTTGTAATGGGTGGCCATGTTTGTGTTGGCCTGATGACAATCTGCACTAGACGCAGATGTAGCACCCTGAGGGGCGCTTGATGCTGCTGTTGTTGTCGTGGTGGAGGGGTGCTTGATGCTGCTGTTGTTGTCGTGGTGGAGGGGTGCTTGATGCTGCTGCTGTTGTCGTGGTGGAGGGGTGCTTGATGCTGATGTTGTTGTCGTGGTGGAGGGGCGCTTGATGCTGATATCGTTGTCGTGGTGGAGGGGCGCTTGATGCTGATGTTGTTGTCGTGGTGGAGGGGTGCTTGATGCTGATGTTGTTGTCGTGGTGGTGGGGCGCTTGATGCTGACGTTGTTGCCATCTTAGTTGTTAGTCAGGATGCAGTTAGCTCCTCATCCCTGACCATGACATCTCCCCTGGTCTTATCTGTTACCTTCTCTGGCTCCTCCCTCTTTCCTAGATCTCTGTTGTTACCTCATACCACTCATGTTATGTTCCTTTGCCTCTCCTTCATCTCTCCCTCCCTCCCCCCTCTCTCTCTCTCTCTCTCTCTCTCTCTCTCTCTCTCTCTCTCGAAGGAGGGCTCAAATGAAGTACTACCTGTGTGTTAGTAGTTGTGCTTCTTAAGAACTGAGCCCTTGACTTATAGTGTTATAGCCTTGTTGCTCTGGGTCACATTCTACCAGCTGAGGTACAAATATGACAGCAAGCCTCTTAAATCCATCTGGAATCCTGATAATCTTGGTTGTGGGCAGTATCAATGCCAATCCCTGGACCCACGGCCCGCAAACTGTCTCCAGTGAGCCCGGCGTGCAGCTGTGGGGTCGGGGAGTGTTGTCGCCCTGGTGTCATGGCTGTGGGTGCTGCAGTGAATCAGCACATTTGAATTACAGAGGGATTGGGGGATTAAGGCTGGGGCTTTCGATCTCTTTGTCTTCTGCATGTTGCCCATGTTGTTGTGGGGAAAGACAGAGCCTAAACATCTGGAGTTCATTCTGTACATCTGTCAACAATGTACATATGTGGTGAATAGTTGTACGTGTGTGTGTGTGTGTGGGGGGGGGTGTGTGTGGGCAAACAACCACACTGACAGAAGCATTGCAGTCTTTTACTTCTCAGTAAATTTACAAACTTTATTTTTTCCCGCAATTATTTATTATTTAGGAAACTATGGATATCTAAATGCATCCACATCCAACAAAGATTTTGTATTTTTTTTCACACACTCACACACTCAACATACCTCAGGAAGAAAAGAAAAAAAAAACTTGCCAAGAGCATTTACAACAAAGATCAATAATACATCAACTCTGGTGTGAGCCTCCAACACTCACACCAGAGATGAGCCCGGGGGGTGGGGGTATGTAGTAAGTGGAGGGGGTATTAAGTGCAAACATTAGGAGGGGTATGTGTGTGTGGGGGCATCACTCTCCTGCTTCCTCTCTTATCAATCACACTATTGACCAGTCATCACCCACTGGCAGAGGCTGGAGCGTACAGTATATATATATACATCTATCAACAAAACACAGAAATGCATGGATTTAAACTGGAGGGCAAAGGGGAGAGAACCAACAACTGAAACAAGAAAATAACAAAACTCTGAATGTGTTTCTTATCTTATTTCTTCTTCTGTGTTCTTGACGACTCAAACAGCATGAGTCGTGGTTTAAACATACAGTAATCAGCAGCGTGCGGCTATTCACATGTCATCATATGTACACACGGTTGGAGACCCAATCTTTCCACACAAACCAGCCATGGTGAAACTATGTAACAGGCCCTGGGTAGGAAGGTTGTGTAGAATTGTGCTTGCCTGTGTGGGTTTGCCCGTGTCTGTCTGCAAGCAATGTGTGTGTATGAGTGAGCGTGTGTGTGTCTGTATGTGATTACTGTACACAGAATCCTCAAATTCCCCTTCAGCTGTTTTGACTGGAGTATTTATTACAGTGAAATCCCTGGCAAGGTTTGAATCTCTACACATGTCAGAGGGAGGGAATAACCAGGGAAAGAAGAGTGAGAGCGAGAGAGAGAGAGAAAGAGTCTGAGCACAGAAGGTGATAGAAGAGATAGGTATTTAATGAACTGGAACCTCTGGTAATTCTATCCAGAGTGTATTTCAGGCTAGCGAACCATACGCCTCACTGCACTGCAGAAGGGTTCCTCCTGTGGGCTGGTAAGGGAGAGTGCTGAGTTGAGAATAGCTGAGAATGTGTGACACACCCAGCTGGCCTTAGGTTGTCCAACACACACACACACACACACACAAACTTTAATATCAAGAGTAGTATATTATCTATGGAGAAGTATCTGTTGCTGCATACGCTTTCCAAAACCATACCGATTCAAGTTGCTTTTCTGAACAACTGGGACCAGACACAGAGAGTACAGTAGGTAGAAGATTCAGTTCAGAAGGCAATAGTTTTTTAACAACCTGCTATGCTCCATTTTGGGACCATTTGGGGCCTGCCTGTACCCTTTCATTTTAGGCCCTGTAGCTTTGGGGAAGTCTACCCATACTATATGTGTCTATCTATACCCAAACATATACACAAATCTCAACTTTCAGACTCATTCACTTTCAGTCTCTGTCACACACACACACACACATTCACACACACACACACACACACATACACACAGCACATGACCTATGGTGCAGTACAGACAACCACTGTCAGTGTGGGTAGTCAGTGGGAGAGAGAGGGGAGTGCTAAAACCCAGTCCTGCACACGACCACAGAGCTAAATATACTGAGCCGTCTGTGCAGGCTGGCCTTTCAGCTTTCTTCCACCCCTCCTTCGGTCTGAGGTACAGACTTTAGGGTGAATAGGAAAGTCCTTGTTAGGCGATTTCCCAGCCTAAAAATATCAGTTTAGTTGGGGTTTGGTAATGGTTTCCTCCGAGCAGTTTGACTTGTGCTGCGCGTGATTAACAACTGGAACCAGTCTGTGGCTGTGGCCTACAACCAAAGTCTATCACTAGTTTTGTTCCTGCCCATTTTTGAATTTTCTTTATTTTATAACATTGAGCTTATTGTATGGTATTTGTATTTAGTAGGGTAATGAATGTTACCTGACTGCATGATTACAGAGGGTTCATCAGCATAAAAGGCAGCACTCTCCCCTCAGGGTAGTGATTTCAGAAGTCTTTTTGACACTTCACAGGTTCTTCCAAAACGTCAGAGAGCCTTATCCACGAGGGACCCCTCGCTGGCACTAAATAGTTCTTTGGCTATCACTGTCACTCATATTTCAGATTTGTGTGACCCTTTGCGTGCACAAAGATCCCACCACTGGGTGGTCCCAAGTGGGACTAAGATAACACGAGGAGCCCTTGAAGATCGCTCCAGTCTAGCAGAGCATCCAGATCGTTCTGCCCTGACAGAAGAACCCGATCCTGTGCAGCTCGCCTCCCCTTGCATTCCTTTCCTCTGACCTGCTAATGGTTAAAATTAGCATCTTTCATGGGCTCCATCAAAGGTATAATTGTTCATCTCTGGGGGAGGGAGAGGGTGGGGGTGAAGTAGCTATTTTTTAAGAACCAGCTCCACCATCACTACCACCACCACAGGCTGCTGCTCTGCCCTCCCTCTGGCTCTCGTTCCTCCTCTCGGTCCTACTGTAATTGTCTGCAGTGAAACAGCTGAATAGGCTCCAGAGAGAAACATTCCACTTTGTTTTTCATTTGCGGTGGAATCTACCGCCGAGCTGTGCGGGACATGTGATTTCTCGTGCCTTCAGAGGCCAGAGCCAGCATTTCTCCCTTCAGCACGCACACACAATCACACACACACACTCACACGCACACACACACACACACTCACACACACATGAACTGTGTGTGTGTGGCTAGCCAAGCCTTTTTCACCATTCATGGACAGGCTCTCAGGGACGTATAAATATTTATTTTTCTTCCATCCGAGGGCCGAAACAGCAGGTCTATTGTTTGTCAACCTGATGAAGGGTTAAGACCTTCCTCGCCCTCAAACTGGGCCTGTGCCTACAAATAATGTGAATTAAATAAACAACTGAAATTCCAAATTAAATTAGAGAGAGAGAGAGATGGGGGAGAAATGTTGCTCACATACGCTTAATTAAAGATCGAAAAAGGATACAAGTTAAACTCTCTGACATGTCCATGGTGGTCGTCCTGGTCCTGGACGAAGATTGTTCACCATCACAGAAAAGGGCGGGAAGAAGAAAAAAGACCATGTGTGCTCTTCATGCTCTCATCTTTAAAAGCCTTTAAAAGTAAAAATTTTTTCTTTTCTTTTTTTTTTTTTTTTACGAAACAAAAGTCCCTGCACGGTATATTGTACACAGTATAAGTCTCTGCTTTTATTTCATCACGGTTTCATTATTGCTGCTCACATCATGCTGAGTTTGAGGCCAGCATAGTCCAGTGTGCGGAGCAGAGGCCTGGAGAGGACCCTGTGGAGATCCAAAGGCCTGGAGAGGACCTTGTGGAGATCCAAAGGCCTGGAGAGGACCCTGTGGAGACATCACTCTTACAGCAGTCCAAATCTCAGCAAAGATCATACGTAGCACAAGAGATAATCCACTCAGAGGGAGAAAACCGTCTGCAGTCTTGAGTCACTGGAAGTGGCAGGTTGGAACTGAGCTGACTGCGGGACAGATGATGCTGGAGGAGAACAGTGATTGATTGGGGGTGGGACAGCTGAGGGGGGTATGGTGGTAGGTGGGGGGGGGGGGTGGTCACAAGAGTCCAGGAGCACGCTCAGATGATCCCCTTGACGAAGCTGGTGTCCAGGTGCACGATGAGCACGCGGAGGAAGGACATCTCCTTGCGCGTGTTCTCGAAGATGATGCGGGGGTCGTCCGACTGGCAGCGCAAGCAGTTAGGAGCCATCACCATGGCCAGGTTGTTCACATCCATCTTAGTCTTACTCACATTCACTGGCTGGGCGAAGACCTGCATGAATCAGAGAGAGAGGGAGAGGGCGAGAGAGAGAAAGAAAAGGTAGGGTGTGTCAATTAATGTGCTGTTAAATTGCTTTCTATTCTTTGCACTGAAGAGAGAGAGAGAAGGAGAAAGTGCTGTGTGTTGTGAGTGTTGTGTGGGAAGTGCTGTTTGTAGTTCTATTTGAACACCACCACAGTGGCAGTAAAGCCAGGGCCACTGGAGGCTGAGATCACAACATCTGGTCTCTTTGCTTTTCTTCTCAATTGCTTGTTACTCACTTCCTTCTCAACCTGCCCCGCCTCACACACACACACACACACTCATTCACACAGGCACACACACATGCACACGAGCACGTACACGCACCAGTGCAGACAAACAGAGAGACACACACACACACACACACACATCCATAAAAACACGCACCACCTGTGTGTTCTGGTTGTCTCTCTGCTTGTGTGGTCAGAGGCACTTTTCTTCTGATCCCCACATCTAGTCATTTGTCAGCTGAAGACTGCTTGGGACCTCTCATTAACCACATAACAGTCATTACTCACACACAGGCCCACACTGACCTGTGCTGTTCAACAGCATTTCTCACAATCTCGTTTGTGTGTGTGTGTGTGTGTGTGTGTACGAGCGTATGTGTGTGTTTGCGTGCTTGTGTGTGCTTGCGTGTGTGTATATGTGCGTGTGTGTGCGTGTGCGCTTATGTGTGTGCGTGTGCGTGCTTGTGTGTGTGTACCTGTAAGAAGTTGATGAAGTAGCAGAGCACCAGTCTGCTGAGCTCCGGTAGAGACTGCACCACGCTGATGGCTGCCTCTGGGTCCTCGTAGTTGGTGATGCACTGCTTATAGAAGCTCTGAGGGATCACCGGCTCCTCCAGCTCACGGTACCACAGCTTCAACAGGGAGGCTACCAGAGAGAGGGGGAGAGAGAGAGAGAGAGAGAGAAAGAGAAAGGGAGAGAAATTAGAGTGAGACTGCAGGGTTATAAACAGACTGACTGGCTGTTTGAAACACACCAACACCATTCTCCCTGCGCAGCAATGGTGGGCTTTCTGATGCCATGAGGCTGGATTAACTTTCCTCATGCAATAATGTTACTTTAACCTTTATATTTCTCAATGTCAACTTTATATTTATCAACTCAACCGCACTCTCTCTCACCTGGGACATTAGGATCTGAGAGGTTCTCCGGAATTTTCCACTGATCCACCTGAAGCTTGAGGGCGTTGACCTCGTCAATGTCTCCTGGTACCCTGTGATGTGAGCGTGGACATTAGTCACACAAATACTGAGACAGTTCAATCTCATGCCAACCCTCTCCAGTGTCCACCTGTCATTTATGACACGTAACCACCAGGTGGTGCTTGTTCAACTGAGACACTGGTATGGCTTTAGTATGACCCTGGTGTGGTCCACACACACACACACACACAGAACAAAAACACACACGCGAGTCTGAGTGAATCCATGTGACCCCGAGACCATGGTCATACTATCCCTTCGAAAACGTAATTATAACGGACGGTTGACCGTGTGTGTATATGTGTGTGTGCATGAGCTGTGTGTGTGTGTGTTGACAAGGTTGAGTTGAGCTGCTCAAGGTATTGCCTTACATGCCAAGTGTAAACATGCGGGAAACTTGAGCGATGAGCCATGAGGACAACGCCGATCACACACACACACACACACACACACACACAAACACCAAAAAAAGAAAACAAGGAGGGGAAAGAAAAACAGAGACAGGAGACACAAGGCACGTTTTGAAAATAAACTGTCAGAAATGAATTTCCTGGCAATTTCCACGTCCCGCTTGGAAGGCGAGGGACGTCAAATTTGAAGAACGACAAAAAAAAAAAAAAAAAAAAAAGAAAGGGAGGCGGACATGGAGAAATGTGTTTATCTCTGCTTCCACTCTCTCTCTTTCTCTCTCTCTCTCTCTCTGGAGGGAGGGAGGTCAGACAGGCCTGCTATCTGGTCAGTGGCTGGTGCCGCTTTAGTAGCGGGGCACATCCTGTGGCACAATAGCTGGTGATTAACAGTCTTGTCTTGACACACACATGCACACACTCGGCATGGGACCTATCTGTGAGTGTGGGTAGTCAGCAGCCCCTTTAAAAAGAGATCCTGCTATATTGGTGTTAAGAAAACCTCTCATGATAGGGGCTTTTCTTGTTTACATTCAACCAACATTTAACAATTCCACATTCAGGACAAACTTGGATATTTCAAACTCTGACTCAAAAACTTGGACAAAAAATTATGATTATTATTAAAAACCTTTTTAAATATGTTAGAAGATGCATGAAGAGGCAGTGTGTCAAAATGAAAACATAGTTAACAAAATTATTGTAATATGTAATATTGATTATTGCATCATTATTGATACCATTTGGCTTGAACTCATTAAAGTCAGAGCTGGGAGATATAATGTCAGATGCTCTGAATTCAGAGTGGTCTCGAATGCACCATAGCGTCTGCGTCATGAATAAACTAGCCTACCTCTTACTTTCAAAAACAATGACCGGTGAACTTATGTCAGCAGGCTCTTGCAAGCCGTGCACATTTATAGATATGTTCAGACTCAAGCAAAGTTAGTGTGCATCATATACATCATATTTATGCTTATCAAGTCGGATTTGTGTGTTCTGACAACACAGTAGTCTTGCTTCGTTTTGGTTAGCTGCTAGGCTGCATCACACCCCCATCCTGCCATACCGGCTCTCCCTTTTACACAGATGTTGATCGGGCTCTTTGACTACCCTCCGTGGCCGGCTTAAAGGCGGAACGACCCATTCTGTGTTCATACCTTTTATACAGAATGGCAAGGCAGAATAAAGGCGCAAAACTCGTCCTGTAAACAGCATTCTCACTTTCGCCTCAGCATACACAAGTTTTAAATGGTCTGTCCTTCTCTATCATTAACACACTCACACATGTAAATACACACATACACAAACACACATATATGCACATAAACAATAACCAGACATACATGGATATTTTCACTCCCTTCCAAGTGTACACAAGTGAGCACTCTTTCCCTCTCTCTCATTACTGTACACATGCACCCCTAAGCACACACAGATGTATTTATGTGTTTATGCTGCAAACAACAACACACACACACACACACATATATATTCCACATCCAGCCAAGCCCGGCTCTGTGTTTACACAACCGTGCCCAGGAATAAAGCGCCTGTAATTGAGGGATGCATCTCAGTGAGACGTGACCGAGCCCAAACAAGTAGCGTTCACTCTCTCTGGCCTTTGATTGAGGTCGAGAGGAACCTTAAATGTCTTCTGGTTCTCCCTCTCAAGTAGCGTTCACTCTCTCTGGCCTTTGATTGAGGTCGAGAGGAACCTTAAATGTCTTCTGGTTCTCCCTCTCAAGTAGCGTTCACTCTCTCTGGCCTTTGATTGAGGTCGAGAGGAACCTTAAATGTCTTCTGGTTCTCCCTCTCAAGTAGCGTTCACTCTCTCTGGCCTTTGATTGAGGTCGAGAGGAACCTTAAATGTCTCCTGGTTCTCCCTCTCAAGTAGCGTTCACTCTCTCTGGCCTTTGATTGAGGTCGAGAGGAACCTTAAATGTCTTCTGGTTCTCCCTCTCATGGTCTTAGAGATGCGGGCCTTTGAGATGTCACGCTTTTGATCTCTGTAATTGTATTTTGAACGAATGTCAAACAGATTAATGTTTTGTTTGAATGGACATTCTGTGTGTGTTTCCACGTGTGTGTGTGTGTGTGTGTGTGTTTCCGTGTGTGTGTGTGTGGGACCACCCAGCGGACTGTGCCGAGGCTTCAAGATCTGCAGGGGTAGAGGAACACCCAGCTCAGCATGCCGTCGCTCTGGGAAAGGGGCCGGAATCAAAGGCGGCCGCAGGAACAGAGAGGTGACTAATTAACCCCTTGCGCTTTAAAGACCCAGAGTGTGTTTGTTTGGGTGATTAACGCAGCCAGACATCAGAGGAACAGAACACACTCACACACACACACACACACACACACACACACACTCGACAACCCCGGTCCCCTCTTCCTCCCTGGGCCAGTGAGAGGATGTGAAAGAGTTAGCGGGATTCTCTCCATATCCTCCAGTACTCTGCGCTCTCTGTTTATGTCCAGTGCTGTGCTTGAGGGGTCGCTGAGAAGACAGAGTGGTGCTTCCTGGGCATTGTGATTCGGTGGTCTGTTAGAACACCTCCCTTCCTAACCTTCCAAAAGACAATCCAAGACACGACAGCTCTCCCTGCATGGAGTCGGCTCTCTCCTGGTGTGTGTTCCTGGTGTGGCCCCCTTCCTTTGCTTGGCATGCATATCCTCACCTTGCATCACACACAGCATTGCTGTTGAGTGCACACAGACACACACACACATCCACATTGACACACACACACACACACACGTTGCCCTCCTCACCTGAAGATGCCCTCGGTCTGTGCGCCGCCCAGGGCCAGCACATACTGTGAGAGCTGCACCTGCACCCAGGGCAGCCTGCGCTCGGGGAACAGCTGGCTCTGCCGCTCCATGATCTCTTCCAGGGCGCTGCCGAACAGCGACGGCGTCACAATGCCGTTGCGCCCGTGGTCGATCTCCTCCAGGGTGGGCTTCCGCAGGCCCTGCAGGGAGCAGGGGAGAAGCCAGGGGTTAGTCATGGTGGAGGGGATGTGTGGGTTCAGGGGTCAAACAGGAGATGACTTAAGATGGTGCTGCACACACAGCAGCATTTGCCAGCTGACAAGACTCCTGAATCAGGAAGTGGGACTAGGAGGTAAAATTACTAGCTCAGAGTACGTGTTACAAACATCATAGTCCTCCTGAGCTGACTGGACAACAAATTGCTTTTCTGTAGCGTTAGCCAGCTGAAACCTGGACAGCACACGCAGTGATAGCTGTCTGACCCCAGTGTGCTGTGTGTCTCAGCTGAGCTGGGCTAAAAATAGCCCCACCTCCAGGGCAGGCAGCTGTGAGCGTGTGGAGACAGCGGTGGGACAAGAGATTACAGGGTGGAGGGACCGTGGAGGCCTGGGTGGAGGGCTGTCTGCGCTACTGCTACTGCTACCGCTACGCTAACTCTGAACATCCAGCGCTCCCTCAGACCCTAACACTTTAGTTTAGGGACTTTATGGGTTCTAGGGATGACACTGGGGCTGAGAGGTTGTTTTGACCCCCCCCACACACACACACACACACACTCCACTCTCTAAAGCCCAGCCAAAGTTGCTCCCTTTTAGTTCCTTTTTTCTTCTCTTTTATTTCTTCCAAGCTTCTTCCAACCCCAGGTTTGGAGGGGTTGAACAGAGGCCAGAGAAGCTGTCTGAGTAGATGGAGTGTCCCATCTCTACCCCTCACAGACAGACACACACACACACACACACACACACACACACACACACACACACACACACACACACCTCAACTTTGCTTAGCAGATTAGTGTCTGGCTAACAGACTGCTGCAGAGGGACAGTGGCTGTGATTGCTAACACATGTTAGCTCTCCCGGAAAGCTCCACACTCACCACGCTTCACAGCCACTGCTAACCTCGGGGGCTTCAATAACTCATAACAACCACAGAGATGAGAAGAGACGAGAGGAAAGAGAGAGAGAGAGGGGCTTTCCAGGCCTCGGTGCACTTCACAGAGAGGAAACCCAACAATTTCGCTATCAGTAAGCCAGAACAATGTGAAACCTGAGGTTTCATTTCAAACATTAACAGAGGTTATTCGGAGTGCATTTGCAGGACCATGCCCAGCCTTATACAGCTTGATGTTTACAGTGTAACCCCAGCCCCTCCCCCTATATTAGCAATAACACATACACTTTTCTCCTATATATATATATATATACTCTTATAAATCTCTCCCCCTATACTAGCAATAACACATGTACTCTTCTCCTATATATATATATACAGTATATATAATCTTAGAAATCTCTCCCCCTATATTAGCAATAACACATATACTATTCTCCTATATATATATATATATATACAGTATATACTCTCCAAGTCCCCTTCATTCCTCACCTTCTTTCCTCCAGAGACTGCCACCTTCTGCAGCTTTCGATAGCAGTACTTGGCATAAGTGCTGATGGGTAGACCTGAGCAGAGGATAGGAACAGAGGTAGTCATTGGTTAGAGCTGAAGCAGGAGACTAACAAGAACAGAAGTAATCATTGGTTAGAGCTGAAGCAGGGGACTAACAAGAACAGAAGTAATCATTGGTTAGACCTGAGCAGAGGGCAAGAACAGAAGTAATCATTGGTTAGACCTGAGCAGAGGACAACAACAGAAGTAATCATTGGTTAGAGCTGAAGCAGTAGGCTAATCAATGAATCATGCAGACATTTTGGTTGGAGGCTTTTTCTGCACTGACATTCAGTGTTAATGCCAGCAAGTTTCCATCAAAAAGGCTATGAGTACAAACACATTTGGATCTATTTTGACCCTCTGTCTTTAATGCTGAGTATGCCTGCTTGTGTATGTGTGTGCAGGTGTATGTGAGCATGAGAGTATGTGTGTGTGTGTGTGTGTGTGTGTGTGTGTGTGCCTGAACATGTGCATTTGTATGAGCGCTAAATTAAAGGCATGAAGTCATAATGTCATAGTTCCCCATAGCCAGGATGTTTTATTGCGGTTCAACAAAAGCATATGAAAACACTCCCCACAGAAGAAAGCACAACAACGGATCCAGTTACCAGCTAATGATCAAAAGGAACTGCACCGACTGCGGGTCTGTTTCTCTCCAGCAGAAAGGGACATTCCAGAAAAGTTCTTCAAAGCCACCAGCACAAAAATATCTACTGGCAAAGAGCATCAATTAAGACCTAAAGTGCTTAAGGGGCCGTATGCAGCTACTGATACTAAAACAGTCTTTTATGACCACTAAAGGTTAATCCTCACTAAACCACTGCTGTTTTTCATGTCCCAAGACATCCAGCACCACTCCTGCCACTGTAATGGGTCAAGCAGATAAGCCCAGTCCATGATAAAACACCATTGTGTTCCACGGCACGTCCCCCCTCACCATTAGATCTACACCCACTACTTCAGATATATTACTGAGACTCCAGTGCAGACACTGACATGGGCCTGAGTCATAATATATAATCACGGGGTGAAGTGAACACATTGACACAGATGAGCAGGGGAGCCACTAATTATCCCCACCACCACCACCACCTCGCTCCAGTGTTGACCTGTGCTTGATGAAGTGGACTCATTGTCCTCTTCACTCCCTGGGGGGGGGGTGTAGGGGTAACTGGATTCTCCCCGATGCTCATCTGAGACGTCCATACTGAGGAGATTTACGTGCAACAGGTGACGGCCGTATGGCGGGGACCACAGCTGGTGCAAGGGGAAGGAGGAGCTGACGTAGAGGCTGGGGGTGGGGGTGGCCGTGGCAACAGCAGCAGGAGGAAGGCCTCTCATGATTACGGCTGATTGGGCTCCATTACGGAGACTATGAGAAATATGCACAGGGGGGTTTGGGAGGTGTGGGTGGGGTGTGCTGCTCAGGGGTGAGGGGGTTGTTGCTGCTCGCCCACCATATATCATGTGAGGAATGAGACAGCGATAATTACAGGGAGGACAGAGAGAGAGAGGGAGGGAGAGGAGCGGAGGGGAGAGAGAGAGAAAAGAGAGAGTTTGGACAGAGAAGGAGAGAGTGAAAGACAGTAAAAAGAAAGGGATATGGAGTGAGAGGAAGAACACAAGGTAAAAACAGAAAGAGAAGGGTGGGAGGGAGAAAGAGTAAGATTGACAGAGAGAGAGAGAGAGAGATGCTTCATTCCTCACATATCAAGGCAGGAATGCGGTGAGGTGGAGTGCATGGGGAGTGGATGCTCAGCTGCATGAGGCTGGAGCAGGGCTGGGCCCACTGCTCTGCAGCTCTGGAGGTCTGGAGGTCTGGGAGCGAGGTGATGGCTTTGGGTCGGGGAGCTACGAGCAGAGAGCAGGACTGTAGAAGACTGGGGAAGGAGGGAGAGGAGGAGGAGGCTGTAAATGGAGCCTGCTGTCAAGGTCGCCGGTGGGGCCATAAAGTGAAGTAGTCATTACCCTGCTCCAGCAGCCCAGCCCAGCCCAGCCCAGCCCAGCCCAGCCCAGCCCAGCTCCACTCTGCTCCTGCCAGGCCAAGACAGGACGACCCACGAGACGACACCTCCAGCCAACACCCCACACACAACAGCTGAACCGGCCACAGGCCAGCACCTCAGCACACGTACCAACACACACACACACATAGAGTACAGACATACGCAGTACTGTACACACACGCACGCACACACACACACACACACACACACGCTGACATTCACATTAGTTCACACACATATCTAGATACACACACAGACACACCCGCTCAGAGGCGCACAGTTGCACAGTCTTACACAGACACTCAAACACACATCCAGCACTTTAACTTTAACTGCTGACACCTCACCTGACGCAGGTGAGCTTCGCCACAGACCAGACAGCCTCCACATAGACCATTCTATACTTTCCATACAGTCTCTACTATACAATTCTGTACACACACCGACCCTCTCCCTCGGCACCGCGACCCTTTGAGAAAGATCTGATGCCATGGGAAATCAGTAACAATAACATGCAAATCAGATCAGTGCACTGCTCATCTGGGACCACGCCATAATTAAATTAGACGGATCAGCAAGCACCCAACAGGGCCATAGATCAAGAACCATTCTGTTAGTTCAATTAGTTCAATTAGCAGAACATTCAGCAGGCTGCCTCTGAAGTCTGCAGTGAGAGGTCTATGTATACTGTAGGGTTTCTATGGTATGTGTTTATGATTGCAGGGATGCTCTGATGCGATAGCATCAAGTGATGAAAGGCACACTGAGAAGCACACACAAACAGTGAGGAGGCCTTCAGTCTGAGTGCTGCTGGCAGTGCAGGGCTGCAGAGCCACACCGTCAAGACATGTTTAACCCGTGTGAGGCCCAGGCATTACGCACGGACACACTGTCGGGTCCTGGGGGCGCTCGCACACTACCAAACACACACACACACACTACTAAACACACACACACACACAGACAGACACACACACTACCAAACACGCACACACAGACACACACACACACACACACACACACACACACACAAATAAACACACACACGCATCTATCAGATGTTGTTTTCTCCTCTCCTCATGTTCTCTCCTCTCCCTCACTGTAGTCTAGTGGTCCTTGTCTTTCCACATAACTGGGTAATCAAACACACACTCCTCTCCGCTGCGGTCTCCCTGTGGTGGGCCACAAAATGGGAGTGTGAGACGGGGAGACGAGTGAGCGTGTGTAAATACGACACACACACACACACTCCATACACACACACAAACACATAAATCACAGAGGGCGTTTTTCTCTCCAATGACAGAACCCAACAGCAGGAACAGAGGGAGGAGAGCTGACAGAAGAAAAGGTAAAAATAAATAGAGGGGGCATCATTTGCATCCAAATAGGTCCTGCTGTAACGGTTACTTTTTAATCCTGCAGAAAGAGCGAGAGAGAGAGGGAGAGGGTGAGGGTGAGAGAAAGACAGAGACTGATGGCTTTTTAAAAGTAAACTTTTCTCCTCCAGGCTGCCTGCCCATAACATGTCCCACAATCCCTCTCATCCCCACGCCCCACTGACCCCGGCCGGGCCCCTAGTGGATGTGCCTCCATTGTGGGCCACACGTCCAAGGGGCCCCCAGGCAAACAGATATACAGAAGACACAATGCCACTGGCCCCGGCACCCCGTGCCCACAGACCCCTCAGTCCTTTTATTACCCGCTCCTCTAAAGAAGGGCCGAGGGGGCCCCCAAAACGGCCGCACAATGCCCATTCTCCATGCGCGGTGCCCACTGAGACAGCTGCTGAGGCCCAGTGTGGACCAGAACGGCCTTTTTCTGGCTTGGCTTGGCTGGCCCAGCTCACCACAACAGCTGCCTCTATTCCACCCTCCTCTATTCATGGGGCAGATCAAACACCCAGCTCTTCAATCTTAGCCTTGGGTACTGCGTCACAGTGCAGATCAAACACCCAGCTCTTCAATATTAGCCTTGGGTACGGCGTCACAGAGCAGATCAAACACCCAGCTCTTCAATCTTAGCCTTGGGTACTGCGTCACAGAGCAGTGCTTCAGTGCTCCAGTCTGACTCGAGCCGTCCAGCACTAACTCTAGACGCAGACGCCCTGGGCAATAGGACTCCACTATTACACTTTCATGTGGATCGGCCAACAGTGTCCTCGTCCGATGGATATTACTCAGCCTCAGAGGCTCAGGAGTGGACCCGACTCTCTTTCCCACAAAGCCTAGATTCGTGAATTGTTCAAATTCCACAAGCAGAATCATTTCCTTACAGACGCACTCCAGTTTACCACAAATACTTTAAAAGCCCCTCTCCCACTGGGGTTCAGGAACCTTTTAGGGAACTGGAGAGGTTCACAATCAGTTACAAGAGGAACTTTGGTCATGTACTGTACTGATGCTCCAAAACTATGGACACACTACATCCTTTACATATAAACATATGACAGTAAGGGGTCCTCACATCCTCCGAGGTTCACATTTCACCTGTTTTCATGTGTTTTCTGTTTTTTTTTTACTTTGCTGTGCTGGCTCTAAATCAGCATTTATAATTCTGACTCTGGTATTTCAGAATTAAAATTGATGTGGCTAATCTCCTTAGTCATTCAGTAAGGCTTTCATTTCACAAAGACAGTATCATCTCTGAGGGAGCCAAAAGGAACCAGGAACCAAAACCAAAAAGAGCTCTTGATAAGAGAAGTGTATATCAGCAAACATCAGTTCTTCTCCTTTTCACACACAGCTTGCTCTGTCCCGTGAGTGTAAAGGGGGCTTTACAGACTTCACTGGCCCTCAAAGGTAACCCACTGCACACACACAGACACACACACAAACACAGACATACACATACACATACACACACGCGCAAACACACACATAAACATACACATACACGCACACAGACATACAGACACACACACAGAGACACACTCACGCGCGCGCAAACACACACATACACATACACGCACATAGACACACAGACATACAGACACACACACAAATGCACACACACACACACTTCCAGTGTGAGTCAGTAGAGCTCATCTCATTAAATGGTGAGTGTTTCCTATAAGTGTAGGTAAAGCGCATAGCTCAGGGATGGCATGGCTGTAAGTCATGGCTTGTTTATCCCTGTGATGTGGCCGTGGCCAGCGATGGGGAAGAAACGCCACGGCAACAATCCCAGGGCCTCCACGCAGTCCGGCATGACTGGTTGCATGAGAGCAGCGGGCATCCTTGGATATGCCTGCTGACAAAGTGCTCTGATTGGACGGATTTGGCCCTGTTTTCTCAGAACTCTGGCAAAGCTGACTAACACTGACTGAGCTCACTGTGTCACTGTAAACAGTAGTTGTGTCTCACACACACACACACACACACACACACACACACACACGCACTTGTGGGGTTGACTCAGTGCATAGTTCTGGCTACTCTCACCCCCTTGGCCATGTCTGCTGCTACTGGCTGCATCAGTGAGGGTGCCGGGCCCTGCCTGTGTGCCTGTGGTAAAGAGTGCCTCAGCTTCCAGAGCGCTATATTAAACCTGTGACCAAACGCCCCAGTAAAAGACTGGCCTGCCTCGAGAGCCTTCTCATTAGAAGCCTCCATGTTTACCGTGGCACGGCCAGGCAGGATTTACGGAAGGCCAGGATCGGGGATCGGACAGCTGTGCTGTGCTGTACTGTGCCGTGTGCCATGTCTTTAAAGGTGAGGTCTGTGATTCCTGCAAAGGGTTGCTGTTATTTGAGCTCAGCAGTGCTACTGTCCAAGCCACTTTGTTCGTTTCCCATTCACAGAGCCAGGACTGAGTACGAGCACACACACACACACACACACACACACACACACATTCACAGAGCCAGGACTGAGTACGAGCACACACACACACACACACACACACACACACACACACACACACACACACACACACAGAGCCAGGACTGAGTACGAACACACACACGCAACAGGCAGCCAGACGACTAAAAGGAGCAATTCGCTGAATTTGACAAGAAGTTAAATCTAGATACAGTTGTAAAAGCTAGGGGCCTCAGGGGCCACTGACCTGCAGTGGTAGTAGTGTTGGAGGGGGCCAGCCAGACTGTGTGTGTGTGTGTGTGTGTGTGTGTGTGTGTGATCCCCCCGGAGCCTCTGAGGCTGATTAATATGCAGGTCTATTGAGGACTGAAGGGTAATTATCTGCCCACAGATTTCACTTTTCCTTTTTTTTCTCCTCCTACTGCTTTGAAACTCTCTCTTTGTTTTGAAGCTGAACTGCTTCAAAAGGATGTATTGTGTGTGAATGTGTGTGTGTCATGTGTGTGTGAAAGCATTAAGACTGCAGCTGGATTGTGGTCATGGAAGACTATAACCATACTGAAGTCTCAAATGTGTTTTTTTCCCCCTTTTCTCTATCTCTCATCTATCTCTCATTGTATGATTTCTTGACAATATGTACAAAGATGCAAAGACAGACGCACTTTTCTCCAAAAGTCTTTTCCACACACAATTCCCTCTCCAAACCTCTCTGCCTCTTCCAGGCTTCCACCACTCTTTCTTTCTCTCCTCCACACCTCACTCTTTCTTTCTCTCCTCCACACCTCACTCTTTCTCCTCTCTCCCTCCCTTCCCTTCTCACTCTGTCTTTACTCATTCCTCTCTGATTCTCACCCTCTTCTTTTTTCCTTTATTTATCTCCCTAAACTCAATCCATCTCCAGCTTTCTCTCTTTCATTCCATTCCATTCCTTTCCTCTCCCTCGCTCCCTCCCTCCTTTCCTCAGCAGTCTGGCGGTGGGCCAGGGAAGCGTGGGA
>NC_045155.1:17859949-17869949 GCF_900700415.2 Clupea harengus | reverse complement strand
TCAGAGAAATATGATATTTACAATACTTATATCAGGTATACATCCAGTTGGTATGAATAAGTAAATATAGAATGCATGCCTATGTGCATATGTGTGTGCTCTTATAGCAAGATCAATGGGTAAATAAAGAGTTCTATGCATATATACTGTCTGAGTGCATTCCTTCATACAGTTAGTGAGGTGTCCAGATAAGAGTGTTCACCTGTGTGCCCCAGCACTTGGTGACGACCAGGAGGGCAGCGTGGCGCCGGTCGAGGCGTGCGGGCCGGTCGCCCATGTAGGCCTGCACCAGCTTGAACATCTCGCAGGCCTCCTTCTTGACGGCGCGGTCGCTGGTGATGAGCATGGGCTTCTTGATGGAGCCGCGGTTCCAGGAGAGCATGTTGGCGATGGAGACCCGCCGGCGGAAGAGGCCCTGCGTGTGCAGGTTCAGGTTCTTGCTGGCCCAGTCCACCATGTTGACGTCCGGGCCGGGCTTGCACAGGGTGGTGTATGGGTACTGGTAGCCGCCCCCGACCACCTGCCCGCCACCGCCACCGCCGCTGCCGTCGGTGTTGCCGTTGCCGTTGCCGTTGCTGTTGCCGTTACCGTCCTGACCGAATCCATCGTTGGCGCTGACCGCTGTCGTGCTGCCGGTGCCCACGCCATGCCCACTGCCACCTCCCTGTGGTGAGATCTCCAGCTGCCCCTTGGATTCCAGTGTTCCTGTCTGCAAAGAGAGAGAGAGACGGAGAGAGAGAGAGAGAGAGAGAGAGAGAAGGGGATTGAGACATTTCAAATGTTTGCCTTCCAAGAGAGAAAGAGAGTGAAAGGGATTAAGACATTTCAAATGTTTGCCTTCCAAACATGTTTGTCTGTTTGCCTTGGCCGCACTCACTTTAAGAGTAAGTATCTTGCTGAAGAACTCTGACTATGACAAACTGAGCAGCAGATGGATTAGCAGTCGGAGAGATGGACAGATAAAGAGATGGAGAGATACAGAGCGTGAAAGTAAGGAGGAAAAGAAGAAAAGACTAGCACTCTACGGCTGCTTCTCCTCATGATTACTGGGGGGAATACAAGAATGTTTCAACAAACCTGAGAATGATTCAATTATGACTTCCCTGCAACTGTGGGTGTGTATTTATGCCCGAGTGTGTGCTTTTGCGTGTGTTTGTGTGTGAGAGGGAGAGAGAGAGAGAGAGAGATGGAGTGTGTGTGTGTGTGTGTGTGTGTGTGTAGAAGGGAGGAGAAGATCAGCTTACTGTACTTATTTCCCCCCCCTTAAGCCAGACCAGAAACCTGGAAACACTCGTGCAAATCTCTGTCCCCCCGAAATAGGTGACCCAATATGGAAATGGCATCGCAACATCAAACAGAACCACACACTCCCTCCTCCTCCTGCCCCTCTCCTCCTCTCCTCCTCCCCTCCTCTCCTCCCAGCCCTCTCTCTCTCTCCGCCACTGCCCCCTCAATAAAACACACATTAAACGGTTCACTCGCGTCGGCTAACTAGCCCTGCATGGCCTCACATAGGAGCCGGGCCCATAAAAGTCACCCCCATCGCTGCCTGCACACCTCCCTAATCCACTTAACTCAGTCTGGGCCGGCATAACAACAGACCCAGCACCCCAACACAACGGCATCTCACTCGACCCCATCAATCTCTCACAAACACTGCCTTCTTACAATACCCCTGCACACACACACACACACACACACACACACACACACTTACTATAAATACACAATACACACACAAGCACACAAAAACATCAAGTTCACATAATTCACATCCCCTCTTGATTTAGGCCCTGCTGTTCAGGAGAATGACGCAACACCAATAAAGGCTATAGAGTTAAAGTTATAGACCAGCTGCCTGGTTCGTTTTTATTAACAAAATTAAATTACTGACTTATAAATTGAAGTTATCAGTCAAACGGTTTGGCAGAGGGAGAGAAGTCATTTAACTTTATTTTTACAAACCTGCGTAAAACTGATGGGACATTTTGCCATGCTTGATATACATATAATAAAATGGTCATATTAACACACATACACACACACACACACACACAAGTGCACACACATACACAAAAAGCCACATCAAAATCTGTTCACCATAGCACAGGATGGCATTTTTTGCTACCTCTCAAACCGCAAGATTGGCCAATTCCTCAGCAGCTTTGCGTGGGTAAGCGCTTTGAAGCAATATGAAACGTTCTTTCCGACCCCACTGTAAGACGACAGGGCTTAAGGGCCCGCCATATTAAACGAGTCGCATGACTGAGGGGCCTCACGTCTGCTCTCGCCGTTTCCGAGTTACCGGCTAAAACGTTTGGCGAGCCGAGACCTGCAGTGTTCATTAAGTGGCTAATAAAGGGTACAGAAGCGTATGGCGTGTGTGTGTGTGTGTGTGTGTTGGAAGGGGTCTACTGTGTTCCAGACAGGCAGATAACAGACATGGTCAGGGTGTAGAATAGACTTTGCTTCTCAATCTACCCCCTCAATCCCCCTGGTCTGGTGGTGTTTAGGTCTCTAATCCTTTTATCGTCTCAATCTCTCCATCTCTCCATCTCTCTCCTTCCTTCTCACTCCTACACGTCTCCCACACTGATTTTTCCATCCCTTCATTCTAGATGTTACGCTCTCACCTGACCTGAGACAGAAGGCCTCTCTCTCTCCCTCTCTCTCTCTCTCTCCTTGTTGTAACATCTACTTCTTCCACGAGACCCTCTCCTTCTCTCCAGTTTGTTTTTCTCTCTGAGGTCCGGTCGGGTTCTCAGTACCGTATGTGAAGTGCTTCAGCAGGGTTCTGGCGCTGGTTCCGCTGTCCCAAGTCGTCCACAGGTAAAGCCTCCAGATGTGCACCCCTTCAGAAGCATGTGTGTGTGTGTGTGTGTGTGTGTGTGTGTGTGTGTGTCCTTGGCTCCGACAGACCCCAACAGAGTGCTCCACTCCAACCCGCTGGCTAGTGAGCGCCTGGCCCTCTTCCTTCAGCCCCACAGGGTGTCACAGCGCTCCGCCTGGGCGCCAACATCCACGGCCACGGAGAAGTCAAGCATTTCAAACACTCCGGGATTGTTCCGAGTCGTCAGAAAAGACACAAAAAGGACCTCCAAGCCAAAGTCATGAATCCACTTTACGATCTCTCAGATCTCTCATTCCCAGAAATTTGGATCACTTCATAAGAACCCCCCCCCCATCCCCCCTCATTCCTCCCCCCGCCCCAAGTTCTCCTCCTGTTCTGGTTAGGCCATCCAAACAGGAGGTGCACGGGTGTCCTGTGGAGGAGGTGTTGTTTCCATGAGTGTTAATGGAGAGCCCATGGCTGGGTAATCCGCTGCGGTCGCTGCTGTTGGGTCTGCCACGCGACTGGAGCGCCTGCCTGCCTGTCTGTCTCTGCCGCCGTCTTCGTGTCTGCGTCTGTCTCCATGTCAACCCACAGTGCCCCTGCGCCACGCGGACCACTGCTAGATCGCCCACCCACTGCGGAATGAACACCAACATCACCCATGAACAGCATACATGGATGTGTGATAGTGTGTGTGTGTGTGTTTGTGTGAGTTTGCGTTTGTTTCTCAACATGTGAGAGACTACAGTATGCATGCTTTCATGTGTAGGTGTGTTTATAAAATGATGTGTCTGTGTGTGTGTGTGTGTGTATGTGTGTGAGTGTTTGTATGTGTGTGCGTCATCTGCACATCTATATCAGTATGGAAATCAGCTCGTGCTTGTCCCCTTTCAGCGCTCAGTCCCCCTCTGATGTTGCCTTCCCTCTCACAGACGGCTGCTTTCAAACCCAGATGCCCGTATGCCTTGTGCCCCGCTCTGTCTGTCAAAAGTGGGCGAGGATGAGGATGATTCATCCCCAGTGCCTATGTATAGCAGCCTCAGCTTCCACTCCCAGGACGCCACCTCCAAATGTTCAGAGCCTGGTCCTCATGCCCAAGACGTTATGCAAGACATCCTCCCAAAATACACCCTCAAAGGTTCAGACTGTACACTGAAGTAGGTTAAGCAAGCAGCTTATACACAATGTTGCATGCACAGGATCTGAACAGTAAAGATGAAGAAGCGTTTCAGAATGACTCAAGACCCATCCTTGCCAAGGCTTTGGCTGAAACTGATAAAACTCAAGCTACCCTCTCAGGTACACTCTAGATGTGTGGAGTGGGCACACACACACACACACACACACACACACACACACACACACACACACACACACACACACACACACACACACACACACACACACACACACACAACCAAACCTCTGGGGCACAGGTGGTAAGGAAGGCAGGGTATCAGACTGAGAGTTTCAGTTTGATGGAGCCAGCAATGTGTGTGTGAGTGTGTGTTGTGTGTGTGTGTGTGTGTGTGTGTGTGTGTGTGTCAATTTCAGCCCACAGTCTTCAGTCCCTATTGGACTGAAAAACAAAAGACTTCACTTTGCAGAGGAGGGGTTGGCCTTATTCCTACTGCCAGAACCAGAGCTTGTTTTCTATTTTTTTTTCCTTCCGCAATAAAAATAGTCTTGGAATGAAACCAGTACTCTTATTAAGGTCACCCTTACAAGTACAGAATAATTGTCAGATAAGTGGAGAGAGAGAGAGAGATAGCGAGAGTGAGAGTGTAAGAGAGAGAGAGTGAGAGAGAGAAAGAGAGAGAGCAAGTGAGAGTGAAAGAGAGGAAGTTTACAGCAAAAGTCCGGAGTGGTCTGAGCAGAGGTTCATTTATGTTCCAGAGGTTTAATAAAAGTGACCACCCGTCCAGCATGAGGAGGGCGGATGGAGGCGTAGCCAGAGCAACCCCCGCTAAGCGCTAGTGTGGGAAAAAGACACAGCTTACTTACACACACACAGACACACACACACACACACAGAGTGACTCACCGCTAACGCTACGGCTAGCGCACAGAAGCTGTCCTAAATCAAACCACTGGCTGTCACCTATGAAGCATGGAGAAAGTCACTTATGCACACACACACACACACACACACACTGTGTATGTCCATTTCTTCAAACCCATTGTCCATATCTCTTTTGTGAAAGAGTGTATCCTTCTTTCATAATCTTGACACCATGAATATGAAGTAGCATTGATTTTTGGTGTGATTTAGCCACACTGTACTTGTCTAGAAACACACACACACTACTTGTCTAGAGACACACACACACACACACACACACACAATGGCCGAGCAAGACTAAGCAAGTTTGGTACTCACACACTTCCCGTTCTGCTGGTGACCTACTTGCTGCTGCTGCCTCTGCCAATGCCTCTGTCTCTGCAAGCTCACAGCACCATCACCATCACCACACTACTGACTCCTCAGTCTCACATCTACATCTAACACTGCAGCTACAGCTACAGCTATAGCACATACCTCATATCCCCCTCAGCCCTCTCTCTCTCTCTCTCTCTCTCTCTCTGTTTCAGTTTCTCTCTCGCCCCCTCTCTCTCTATCACTCTCTCATTCTACTGCTCCATCTCTGCTTCTCTTTATTTCTCTTTCACATACCCATGTATCTTTTACATTCTCACTTTCTCTCTCTCTCTCTCTCTCTCTCTCGTTTCACATCAACTCCAATAATGCACACTGCTGCTGTCCCCACCTTTACACCTCTCCATCTCTGTTTCTCTTTATTTCTTCCTCTCTCTCTCTATCATACCTTCCCATCTCTTCCCTCTTACCTTCATCTCTTGCCTTGCTTCTTTCCGTGTAGTATCCGTCCACCTTCTGTCTCTCTCTCTCTCTCTCTCTCTCTCTCTCTCTCTCTCTCTCTCTCGCTCCCTCACTCCCTCTTTTTCTCTTTAGAACAACACCCTGTCTTATGCTAATTAAAGCAGTATTTCTCCACCTCTTCTGTCACTTTTTTAGGGCTACATCCCTCAACGTCTCGTCTCGTCTTGTCTCTCTCGTCTCGTCTCTCTCGTCTCACTCTTTCTCTCTCTGAACATGATTACATCTCTCCACCTCCATGTATTCCAGACAAATAACATCTCTGTCTTTCTGCTGTTTATGTGACAACATCTCTCCACAAATGTAAACATTTCTACCATGTAAACATCTCTGTATGTTGGCTACTGCTTCAGGGAAAGAATGATTTTGATCTCCATCTGTCTGTCTGTCTGTCTGTCTCAATAATAACTTGGTTTCCTTTCACTCTTTCATGAGTAGCATCCCACTATTCCCTCCTCTCTTCCTGTGCCACCTGTCACTAATAAATCCTTATCCTTACCACTCTTTCCTCCAAATCATGGAGCTCCTCTCTATGTCTTTCTCCCCCTGCCTCCCTGTCTCTATCTGCCTCAGGTCCTCACCTGTTCTGTCCCTCAGACCAGCGGCCACTCACCTGAGAGGAAGCTGAAGAGAGCGCCACGCACCGCCTGCTCTCCTGCTCAGTCCCCCTCTCCTCTGCTGTGCGGCGGAGGTGACTAAGCAGCATGGCTCATCTGAGCAGGGAAGTGATACCTCCAGCGTGTTCCATGCAACCCCCCCCCACACACACACACACAAACACACACACACACACACACACCTCCACCCCCGTCCAAACCGCGTTTCTGCAAAAGTATAATCAGCCCTGGTGAGTCGCCTGTTTTTATTCTTTTTTTCAGTTTTTCTCTCCTTCCC
The DNA here is from genome assembly GCF_900700415.2 of Clupea harengus. Classification (NCBI taxonomy): domain Eukaryota; kingdom Metazoa; phylum Chordata; class Actinopteri; order Clupeiformes; family Clupeidae; genus Clupea; species Clupea harengus. The sequence continues at coordinate 17,863,326 of NC_045155.1, read as the reverse complement.
TTTCTCTTTTTTCTCAGTTATTTAAATCCCCGTGGAGGATCGGGCCTCCTAGCATATGGGGGAGGATGCAGCTTGAGTCGATAAAAGAGGGAAAGAACGATGAGGGGGGAAAAATGCAAGAAAAGAAAAAAGAAGAGAAAAAAAAAACCTGTGTATAGAGTACCCCGTCAGGACTCAAAATTAGGCTAACTGAAATAAACACGTGCCATGTCTTTAACAATCAGGCCACTCCAAATCTCTGGGCTCCCACACACACACACACAACAGACATGTAAGACATCAACAGAAAAGACACACACAAACACAGACACAAACACAGACACATATAAACACACACACACCATATTGTAAATAAGAAGTTTCACAGGAAAATAAAGTGAGAGGAAAACCCGGAGGAAAACGTGATCTTATGAGAGAGAGATAGAGAGAGAGAGAGAGAGCGGGAGAGAGGCCTTTTCCTGGAATAGAACACAGGCTGTGGCAACAGGAAGCACTAAGCAAGCCGCTTTCTTCTGCATTGTTCCTACGGCGACAGGATGGAGACAGACATTTTTTTTCTCTACAATAAGAGAGACAGTGAATCCTTCAAAACAGTGAGCAGATGAGCAACAGAACAGGTAGAGAGGCAGAGAGAACAGAGGAGACTAGAGTACAGGCATGACATGGGACAACAACACAAACACAAACACAAACACAGAGGAGACTAGAGTACAGGCATGACATGGGACAACAACACAAACACAAACACAAACACAAAGCTCCCTCTGTGACAGACGGAGAGAAGGTGAAGAGAAAGAGTGAGTACAAGAGAAGTCACAAAAGATACTGTGAAAGAAAGAAACACAGGGTGACCTGAGGGAGGGGAGACGTGTGTGTGTGTGTGTGTGTGCGTGTGGGTGTGCATTTTTCCTCAGCTGTGAGGTGGGTCTAGCCTCATGTGACTGGGTGGGTGTGTGATGGGTTAGGTGCATTACTGCAGGTCAGCTGTGCTAGGAACACACACACGCACACACACACACACACGCACACACACACACTGGCATCAGTCCGTACCTGTAAGGGGGTTCTGGGCGGCTCTGGCGAGGACAGGCTGGTTTGGGAGGTGACGCTCTTCTCCAGCGTGTCCACCTTCTCATAGGTGCGCTTCTGCCTCCCGCCTCCCTCCGCTGCCAGTGGCGAGAGGGGCAGCTCGGCATGGCTGCCCCCGCCGCCCGGCCGGTACAGGGAGCGGTTACTGGCGCTCACGTCCTCCCTGGAGCCCCCGCGGCGCGGTGTGGACGAGCCCCCGCCGACGCTGGCGTACTTGTGCAGAGAGTCGAGAGGGGAGCGCGCGCGGGACGCCGACCCCGTCTCCGAGCCCGTCTCCGTGTCCAGACTGGCCTTGCTGCTGTGGATGGTGTTGGAGCGGCTCACCACCGCCCGCATCTCCGCCATCAGCTTCTCGTTCAGCGCCGTCAGCTCCCCGGTGCTGCCCACCGACCCTGGCCTGCCCTGCCCGGCTCCGGCCCCGGCTAAGCCGGTCCCGGCGCCCGCTCCCGGGGGTCGCCTGCGGTTCTTGCGCCGGAGGCTGGGCGAGGGGCCCGTGGAGTAGCCCGAGTCCTGGTAGGTGACGGCGGCGGGGCTCGGGTACTCCTGCTGCGATGCCAGGCTGCTCTGCCGGCTGTGGCGAGCCTCCATGCTCTTCAGCACGCCGGCCTCCAGCAGCCGCCACGACTGCTTCTTCTCCAGGCTCACCTCCCGCTTCGGGCCCGGTGCTGGAGATAGAGGCTGCTGGGGCTGCTGGGGCTGGGGCTGAGGCTGTTGGGCTTGGCTCTGAATCTGGCTCTGCATTGAGCTGCTAATGGAGACTGATTCGGGAGCGGAGGGGACAGCCTGAGGATTGGACAAGATCAGGCCCTGTTTGGTGCTGCCGACGGCCGGATCCACGTTCACCATATGCTTGATGCACTCCCGCCCTGCGGGGCTGTACTCAGTAGCAGACGGGCTCCTCCTGTGCTTGGCCCCCAGGTGAGAGGCTGGGTACTGGAGGAGCTTCGGTTGGCCCAGCCTGGGCAGACTGTGGCTGGGGGAGTAAGGTAAGGGCGATGGGCGATTCAACAGGTGCGCTCCTTCAACCTCCATCTCCATCGGGGGTTCGTCGTAAATCGGGGGGTCCCTGGGAGGCTCATCATAGATGGGCGCCGTGGCACCATACTGGGGCGACGAGGGTCGGGGCGTGCCAGCCTGGGACCGCTGCGGGTTCTGGAATGCCGGTGCACTCGCGTTAGGCATGACCAAGCAGAAGTTACCGCCGTCCGACTTCTTGAGGTGGTATGCCTGCTTGGAGTCTCCTGGGACGGCCATTTTGACTCCAAAAGGTGCAGTGTGGTCAATGTGAGCCTGGTAAAGGGGCTTGGTAGCACTGCTGCTGCTGCTGCTGCTGCTGCTGAGGTGGAGGAGCTGTAAGGCGCTAGAGGGTCCAGGTGACTGGTGCCTGCCAGTGTTGTTCACCTTCACCAACATGGCCGCCTTGGACCCCGGAGCTGGCTGCCATCTTTGAGCAGGGTCCCTGGAGAGTGAGAATAACAGGGAGAGAGAGGAGGGGGGGACAGAGATTAAGATTTATTTACACATAGCTACATATAAACACAGACAAGAGGGTGCATTTTAATGAAATGTACTTTCTTATGCAGCAAAACAACAAACCGCACAACACATTAGGCATGAGGTGGGATTTTCCTCAAGCTGGGAACAAACACATAGTCACAGAGGCAGACATTATCTCCCTAATGACCTGATACACAAACACACATGCACACACACACAAACATCCCCGCCCACACACACACATTCAGTGGCAGAACTTGCAAAAGGCACAGCCACACATACCAAAACTTGTAAACAATATGTCTTTGCTGTTTGGTGAATACACAAATGGCTTGGTCCATCCAAACAGGCCCATATCTAATAGAGAAGAATGCAGGGCTTGGGATGCCAGACCTGGCACAAAATCCTCCTGCGCATTCCTGCCTCTGCTAAAGAAGTTCAACTCTCTGACCTTCCAGATCTTTCTATGTGGCCAATAGAGTGCCTGATCCAAGAGCAGGCTTTTCTTATGAGTGCTGAATGATCCCTGACTGGACAGACTGAAACTGAAGTAAATAGTAACATTAATCAAAGCAGAAACTCAAGTAAATAGTCACGTTAATCAAAGCAGAAACTTAAGTAAATAGTCACATTACTCAAAGCAGAAACTCCATCTGGTTGAGTTGGGAACCAGCCTGAAATGATTCATCACCAAAATAAGTGCACCCTAAATATGACTGGCAAAGTTGTATACATGAACCATACGGTAATGAAATGACTTTCTTGTTTGTAAGGTTCAAAGACAAATAAGA
>NC_045155.1:17852449-17854949 GCF_900700415.2 Clupea harengus | reverse complement strand
ACATAATAGTCTACATAAACATTCGTTTTTCCTCTTCTCTCTCTGTCACAGAGACACTTACACACATACTAAGCTATACAATCAATCGTGTCTGACTCCTGTCGGCCATAAGTCAACTGAGTTTGTGACCCATGCAGAAGGACCTGTTGCCCTGACGCTAATTAAGACTCCAGCAAGCCTTTGATCTCACAATCGTGCGGAGGAACCACAGGGTTCTGATTGGACAGGGTCCTGAGGGGTTCTACAGGCCCAACACAATCTGAGCTACTGGAGAACTCTGAGGAATGAGCTGATTGGAGAGGAGAGGCGTCTAGTTCTGACAGCTGTGTTAACATTGAGCATGAGAACTAGCTGATGGAGAAAACTGGGGTCTGGAGGATCATAATACAAAACACACACACACACCACCAAACACACACATGCACACATACACACAGGTCTGCGCACACAGACACACACACACACACACACACACACAAACAAACACACACGTGCACACATACACACAGGTCTGTGCACGCACAGACACACACACACACACAGACAGACAGACTGCTCGTGGGTAAAAGTGGATACTTTACCACACAAACACATATATCACAGACATACATACAGAAACACACAGTTATTCAATAAACCCTTTCAGTTAAAGCTGCGGATCTAAACAATCAGACCCTGCCATACCTCCTCCACGGTTAAATAAACGGGTTTGAGGGGGGGGTCAGATTCAATGTCCCATCACAGAGCACACAGGCCTGGGCGCTAAACTGTAACCCCCCCCCCACACACACACACACACACACACACATCTAGACCAGGATCAAATCTACAGCATGTGTGAAGCTGCCACCTAGACCTCAGTCTGTTTTCCAGAGGGACAGGGGAGATGACACTGGAGATCTCTAGATTAAGAGATCAATCCAGTCTAGTCCTCCAGAAGAGGGGGATTCCCTAAAAATAAACTCTTGGAATGGAGATGACCTCGGAGATAAATATGATCTCTGTGCACACTCAGACATATGAGAGAAGACACAGACAGGGGTGGAGAGACAGAGAGAGAGAGAGTGGGTGAGTGAGAGAGAGAGAGAGAGAGAGAGAGAGAGAGAGAGAGAGAGAGAGGGGACAGAAACATAGAGAGAGAAGAATGTGTGTGTGTGTGTGTGTGTGTGTGTGTGTGTGAGAGAGAGAGAGAGAGAGTTAATTAGCCATGGCTTAGGGGTATCATCCTGGGGGTGGGCTCTCTGGCCTGACTGCTATGTGGGGAGGCTCTCTGGCCTGAGTGCTATGTGGGGAGGCTCTCTGGCCTGAGTGCTATGTGGGGAGGCTCTCTGGCCTGAGTGCTATGTGGGGAGGCTCTCTGGCCTGACTGCTGTGTGGGGAGGCTCTCTGGCCTGAGTGCTGTGTGGGGAGGCTCTCTGGCCTGAGTGCTGTGTGGGGAGGCTCTCTGGCCTGAGTGCTGTGTGGGGAGGCTCTCTGGCCTGACTGCTAACTGGAGGCTGCTGCTGGGCTTTGATGATCAGGGAGTGTGAAGATGATACCCGACTCCACTGCCAAGTTCAACAACACATGAGGTATCTTATCAAAGCCATTTCGTCATGCCCACATACCCAAACCCACACACCCACACACACACACACACACACACACACACACACACACACACAAGCATATTTCTTAATCCTCATAAGCGTATCCTCCTCCAGCACCAAAAGCGTGGAAGGGCAGTGAGTAAGTTTCATGCACACATTCCTCTGATCCCTCTCTCTTCTTCTTCTCTCTCTTCTTCTCTCCCTCCCTCTCTCCCTCTGTCACTGATCCTCCCTGTCGGTAATTGTTGAACCCCAACATCCTCCACACTCAAGGCAGCAGAGCACGCAGACACGCTCACAAAGACAGAGTACACTCCTACAGATATCAAATGTCAAGCCTGTTACGGTGTGTGTGTGTGTGTGTGTGTGTGTGTGTGTGTGTGTGTGTGTGTGTGTGTGTGTGTGTGTGTGTGTGTGTACATGTGTGAGTGATGAAGAGTAAACTGTTGAAACGGTTGAAACACGTGTTGGTGCAGCATTTGACAACATCTGTCACATGGGTCACACGTGTTGCCATGACACCATGCTGGCAAGCAACAACCCCCCACCCCCATACACACACACACACACACACACACACACACACACACACACACACACACACACACACACACACACACACACACACACACACACACACACACACACACACACAGTGGAGCAGCTTTGCTTGCATGCTAAAGACCCCCACGCATGCGGTGGTATCCCAGCTCCTCGCGCAGGAAGAGGATGAGGGGGATTACACACCATTCCAAGGAGCGTCGGCGGAAATCACAGCACATCTGCGTGGGATTAGAGGCTCTGCCAGTTAATGAGCACCAGCGAGGAAACACTGAGATGCTCCGACACTCTCTCTCTCTCTCTCTCTCTCTCTCTCTCTCTCTCTCTCTCTCTCTCTCTGAGGGGGCAAT